>NC_051444.1:14251505-14282034 GCF_001649575.2 Kryptolebias marmoratus
CACATTACTGCCCCCTATATGTCAAGAGGACAAATAACACCTTTTCTGTTCAAATTGCCAACCCGCCACAGTGGCGTGTGTTGATCAAATTCACCCGCCACTACAAATATTTACCCGCATTTGGCCGGTGGCGGGTGCTAATTTCCACTCCTGCTTAAAACTAGCTGAAAATCTTAATTACAGACATGTTGGTATCTTTAGGAAAACAAGAAAGAACTCAATTTGAAATGTTATTTAAAGCTAGCAGTGCACACTTTACAAGATCCTTTCGTGACAAAAAGTGCAGTCAGGGATGAGCCCCTGCTCAGACCACTGACTGAAATAAATCAGAAGAAAGAGGAGGCAACATCTTTATGACAAAGATAGCACAAAGAGTTTGGCCTCCAGGTTGAGATGCAGGAGAGGATTACACAGAAGAATGATGCTTTTGTAAGAGCTAAAAAGGTCAAGCATTTTGTGAGTTTGTGGAATTCCTCTGCTCTACAGTGACAAAGGATTCAAGTCAAAGCACATTGTTTATGGACTAAATAAATACTCATTTCTTGAGTGCATATCAGTCTCCAAGGTGCAGCTGGTGTGAGTGCAAGCACTTATATTGCCAATGATCTCAGCAAAGTGGCCCAGCATTCAGGAAACACATTTTAAATTAATCACTGAGACTACATACAGCAAAACAGTTATTTATATGGCTTTGCATAGGTCAGTTTGCCTTTGAAAACAAATGAATAGCAGAGTGGGCCTTTAAAGTGATAGATATGATGGGTGTGCGTGCAATGTGAAGCTCAAAAAGAGGATGAAGCAAAGAACAATAAATCATTAAACTGTGGCTTCAAAGCTGCTAAATGTTTCAGATTCTCCAATTCATCTAAAGGAAAGCATGCGACCTCAGCATCAAACTGTCAAACCGTGGCTGTGGGTGGTGATGTGTTCTATTCATAACAGTGAAACTGAGTGAGGTAATGGCATTAAATCTGACATCTGTTTTACGTAAACACTCATAGCAAAAATCAGTGTAAGAGTTGCTTTTTTTAATTACAATTAACCATTCTGAGAAAAATCCTGAAAATATTTGCCCTCTTGCCACTGTAGGTGAGCAAAATCATAAACACAGACATGAGTCATGAATACTAACAACCTATACTGAGTCTTTCCACAACAAAGAGGACAAACTGTGTTTCGAATATCATTTTTGTGGCTACTAATTTACATTTACAGCTGTAGTTTCTCAACTGTAGTCTGAAATGGTAAAAAGTTGACATTGGAAGCTAACTAAAACAAGTCAGAGTAAAACTTTGTCAACATTTTACCATTTTTGTTTTGCATAATGTTAAAGTGAAAAAAGTAGAAAAGAAGAACATTGTTTAAGTTTCGACACCCCACAAGATTTGAGCTCCAGAACAAAGGCTTACTGGGGCATAACGACGCTGTCAAGATGTGGGGAAAAGGAGGCGAACCCAGAGTGCAGACTCATGATGAAAAAAGGAAATCTAATTTATTAAAATAAAAGAATCAAAAACAAAGGCTGACTTGGCAGCAAGAAGAAAACTAAATACAAAAACTGAACAGACATGGGCAGGAGACGAGCAGAACCAGACATCAGGGAAAATAGACAAACAAACCAGTGAATAAGTGGAGGAGATGACCGGGTTTTAAAGACAGAGGGTAATTAGGTGAAGTGGGCACAGGTGAGTGATAACGAGGAGCAGGTGGAGATGGGCGTGGCAGGGAAACAAGTGACTGACTGAGGAGGGGTGAATAATGACAGGAAACAAAGACCCAAGGAACTGAACTAAGACCAGACTAACTGAATAAAATAAACAATAAACTCAAACTGAAACATAAAGACAATAAAAGCAAAAAACCCAAATCCTAACAGATGCTAACTCACCTGCAGATCAGCAACACGCAATTAGAAATTCAAGGTTTAACCAGATCATCTGATTATAGAATTCGATACTATTTTAATTGTTTTCAGCTAAGTATTGGTGATTTTAGAAGTTTTACCTTTCTTTAAAAAGCTTAACCAGAAATAATAACTGCAAAGGAGCAATTATAGCAAAAACGTTTTTTGTTTCTTACACCGCAGGAGTTTAGTCTAATACTTACCACTGTTTTGTCCTTGTTTAAACTGAACTAAATCAAACACTCACAGTCCACTGACCTAAACATTTTCTGTAGCTTTGACTGAAAATTTGTTTCCTAGAAGCCAACAATGACTAAAACAATCTGAACAGGAAACGTATAAAAGCTGCATAACTTTGAATTTGTCAGAGTAGAATTTAATCAGTGAGTTCAGATAAAGAATAAAACTCAAAGAATGAGCTTTTATTGGAGACTGACTAACAGAACTAAACACAACCACACACTTATTAAATAGAAAAATCAAACTGTAAGCCTAATGCCAGTGGCCTTATGGAGGCTGACTGCCATCAACAAACACTCAGAGAAAAAAAGTATCTAGATACTGTCGAGTCAAAGGAATATTCAGTCTGAAGGACAAACAGTATAAATGTAAAGAAATTTCTTACATAACATAAAGTTAACGGTTCTCCTTTACAAAATTAAAAACTTAATTAGAAAATTACTATCAGACATGGTTCATACAACCAATTTGGCTTTTAGCCCATGAATCTTTTTAAAATGAACATTGTCAAGGTGGGGTGAGATCTGCATGGCAGCTTTGGCTGTTTGTTCACAAAACAGAAAAACAAATGTTTGACTTAGATTGAACAGGACGAATAACGTCAGATCAAGGCCAACATATTTGATGCTGCCCAGCCTAAAACAGATCTAAAATTAAAGTTTTCCACTTTTTAGACCCTTAAACTATTTAAACACATCATGTATTTGTAATTGTGACGTTGCAGCACCGTTTCAAGGGCAGAATTCATTGGTGGAAATGATTGTCTAAGTTCAGGGAAACTTCTAAAAACATGTTTTGTGAATAACTATCAGTGCATTTTAAGGATTTTTCGAAGGATTCACTGCCCACATTTTTGTCACACTAAATTCAGTGTTTTTCATTTTTTAATCACAATAGTATCAATGGCTTAAGAGATGCATTGATATAATGACAAACATTCCATCATTTTTTTTTGCAAATATTTGCCAAGCCTCCTCTATCAAGCCTCCACTATTGTGAATAGATTTTATTTGTATTCTTTTTTGTGGTGGCTCAAAGTCAAAATTATATTTTAAGCAGGAATTCCTATTTATCTTTACACTATATTTTCAAGCATCTGTGCACTTCATTTCAATTTTAACAAACAATCCTCTCCAATGTAGTTCTGAAATTAGCCACCATGGGGCCAAATTTGACTTTTTGTTGTGTCTTGACCAATGCAAACACTTAGTTTTATTTCATTTATCAACAAATACCAATGACATGCTGATATTAAAAATACACACTGAATTACAGTTAATTCAAATGTCTTTTTTTTTTCTTGTCAGCACTAAACCAAAATGCATTTCAAACCTGTAGATCTAAACTAAGCCATCAGTTTCTAGTGGAACTGCCTTTTTTACAGATTATAAAGCTCTGGAGCAGACCTCACCTGTACTGACACTGAGTCTGGCTTCATCACTGATATCCTTCCTGGCAGAATTGGATGCAACACAGCAGTAGACACCCTCATCTTCTTTGGTCACCTCCAGAATCTGGAGCACCCCATTGGGAAGGGAAATGAACCTGTCACACAGAGGAGAGCAGGATAGAGGGAGACAACAGAAACAAATGACTCGATGGCCTGAAGCATGAAGCATCCACCTGATCGGCTCTGCTTGGATCCAGCTAGGTTTATCTTCACAAGGCTTAACTTTATTTTCCAGGAATAGGAAAAATGTAACCACTACAGAGACATGACTAGTTGTATGTATAAAACCAGTAGCAAACCCATGAAATATTCTTTTTGAGCATTGAAAATGTCACAAAATGCAGATCATCATTTCTTTTCTTTGACTGAAAAGTTCATCTATATTACTAAGGTTCTCTGTCAGTTTCCATTCAGATCATTTCAGGCAAAACACTTATGACTCATAGAAACATAATCACGAGGACACTGACGATGCATTGTCATTCTGTTTTAATTGCTTTTACCACAACTAACTAATAGGCAATACATGACCATTATTGGTCTTTTGAAAAGGAGGCAAGGCAAAAGGAGGTGGAACAGTAATGAAAAAAAAATAAAGAAAGAGAGTGTATCAGGAAAGGTAATGGCTGCAAACTCAAAAGAGAAAAGACATAAACAAAGAGAAAATCTGGACGCTATGAATGAGGAGAAAATGTACACTGAGAGTTAGCAGGAAAAGAGAAGGACACAGAATAATAGCAACACAGAGACAGAAAAAAGATACATTAAAGCAGGAGCGAACAAAGGAAGAGAAAAGCCACTGATGCATCAGCCATTCTTCGGCTGATGTTACTGAGAGGCCATTAATACTGCCTGGGGCGGCAGAACCGTACCCCACCAATAAGACCTAAGCAGTGAGTTGTTTGCAGGTCATGCAGGGCTACAGCAGTCATTAACAGTTCACTCTGAATAATGAGACTGGAAATAAATTCAAGGGCTTCAGGGCCACAGCAAAATGTCTATATTGTTAGTAGTAAATGAGATTATTTGTGAAAAAGAACAAAGAAAAAAAAAACTCTTAAGGATGCAACTACAGGCTTTATATATTTGTGTTTTTTATTTGCAAGTAAACAGAAAGCTGACGCAGACATTCTTTGTTTTAAGAACTGAGTTTGTTCTTTAAAGTCCTTTTGAGATATTTAGAGAGAGCTATTTTAAAAATAGCTCTGTTCTTTGACTTTTTGCTCAAAACTGTTTTAGACAAAATTCACAAGATTTATTCACTTGATGACTGCATATTTGATGTTTTTGTGTGTATAATGTATAAATGAAGCACGTAGTTGTGAGAAATATAAACTATAAAAATAAATGTGATTTTTTTTTGACTCTCAATGACTTATAAGTGCATGTAAAAGATAATGAACATAAAATAGCTTTTTAAATGACTGATTTTCGTAAACATTTTCAACGTTACTTTCTGAATTACACATAGGTTTCACAGTTAGGTACAAAAGACAGATTATGTAAATCTATTTTTCTTGTTCCTATTCTCATTCTTATTGTATTATACTGCAGTTTTAAATTGACAGAAAGTCAAAAGTAACATAAATAGCTGATAACTCTCCATTGCAACCCTTGTGTTTTCTTTTGTTTTTTTCTAGTGTAAATTTCTGTTTGTAAAATAATATGATAACTGATAGTTTGCAAACTACTTCTGCCACAATTGAGTAATTGCACACCAATAAGCAGTTATACAAGAACCCTTTGGAAAATCTAAATACACATCACCACTAAAAGTTCAAAATAAAAAAAGAGTAATTTTTCTAATTATGTTCAATCACTGAAACTAGGCATGAATGAGCTGAATAAACACGGGAGAGGTTGTTTCATAAAATCCGAAATATTTCCACAGTGATATCTTAGAGATGGAGAATCACATTACTGCAGCTTAAACACCGTAGAGCAGTAGTTTCCATATTTCATTAAACCAAGCTGCAATCACCTCAAAATGAGCTGCCACTTTGAAGGTTAGCATCAACATTCAAAATCTGCTAAGCCTGTTTACATCACTGCAGCATTTATGCGCACAGGGATTCAAAGCATACCTAATGAATTTTGACCCAGATCTTACACCCCAATGAGCAGTGGGTGAGTGACAGTTAAACATATTGTATTCATTAGTTGTGCTTGCAGGAGATTCACATGTCATTAACTGCAATAAAAGTTTGCACATGTTGTCACATTACTGAACAACAGAGAAATATATGTGAACATACTCATAAAAACAAAATACAAGGTGAGTTTACCTTGTCTCATCAGGGATGGCCACTTTGTCTTTTTCCCAAGTTATAACAGGAGCTGGTACTCCTTCGATTTGGCACTCAAAGCGAGCAGAACCCCCAGAGGGCACCGTTTGTGATGACGGCCCCTGATAAAACTGAGACAGACCTAAAGGGTCCAGAGGAAAGATTAACAGGTTATTCACATCAAAACAGTATTGTCCTTGAGAACAGACATGTAGAGGAACCCAACTTAATCAAATTTCAGATTGGTATCTCAACCTTTATTGTTGGCCTCTTTCACAAAACGGTTCGGTGATATAAACACAAAGATAAGCCCATCTTTAGGCTGCTTCTACATCACAAATCGAACCGGCCATGCCCTAAGATGATGTGAGCCTGAACAAATGAAGCTTGAATTGCAGAAGCACAGGAGATATGACATATAACCCAGTGAAGTTCACATGGTGCACCACGCATAGAATATCAATCTAGCTTTTGTAACTGGGTGACCACACAGACTGTCTGTCATCCCTACACCACACTCTCAAGGCTCAATGTTGGATTTTCCATTCATACATTTATTGTTTCGGCCCTGTTACTACCTCCTTTGGCAACTCAGAAGTGTAACAGTTGACTTCAACCACCCATGCCGCATCCATCCTTACAAAAATCACAGAAAGAAGACATCTGACGCCTGAAAGAGTTTCATTAAAGGGGCTTATCACAAACAGGATACAGTTTATAGAATGGTAATCACACATATGTCAGACTATTTATCCTCTTTTCGTCAGAGTCTACATACAAGGACTGCATGAGATTAAAAACGTGATTATAATATTAATGTTGAATACTGAAATGACAACATCGGTTGTGATTAACCCACATTTTCCTGGCTTTTTGTTTTTTTGCTCTGCCATCACAGCAGTTTCTGTGTGTTTGAATGTTTCCACCATTATCATTTAACCAGGCGTGGACATCAGAGCCACTGAAAGTCTATTGAATTGGCAAAATATACCATTAGCATGCAATCAATGAACATATACCACTTGGAAAATAATAGTTCATGATTAATTACAGTCCACGCATTCATTTGCAATACTGACATTACCTGCATTCTGTTTCAGTTTTGTTATTACACTAAATTTAATGTCTTTTTAAAATACAGTTTTTTTTTCTTGTCATTTAGGTAGAGCTCAAATAATAAATTAGTTCACACATTTACACCCAAGGGGAAGGATTCCCTCTGTAGGTAATGGTAAGCAGCAGAGGGCAGCAGGGAGTATGGTCTGTGGGCTTCTAACCTCTTACCCCCCACATGCTGTTGGAAGAAAGAACAAAACAGGCGAACTGTCCCGACCACTTTGCCTGAAGCCCTTACTGAGAAGTAGAGAGTGGGGGAGGATTAATGAAAAGGGAACACAGAAAGAAGACAGAGGAGACAAGCAACAACTGAGAAAATCAGGAAACAAATCATTGAGTCTGCAAAATCCTACGTGATATAACTGGGCTAGACTATACAGCTTGGTGTCATATTCAGCAATGAAATTGCCAAATTCTAAAACTATTATTACGTAAAATTTGTATTCAAGAAAGAAACAATAAAGTCGAGTCACATCAAATTTATTTATTTAGCACTTTTTAGCAACAAGGCGGTTCAAAGTGCTTTGAGCCATCTAAATATACTAGTTGCTTATCAGAAATTCTCATTTCTGTACCACAGTTTCTCCATATGAACATGATTGCACAACTAATTCAAGGCAGGGCTGCATTGTGGCACACTTAGCATTGTTACCTTGCAGCACAAAAGTCCTGGGGTTGACTCATGGCAGGAACTTTTTGGCATGGATTTTGCATTTTCTTCTCATGCATACATGGATTTTCTCTGAGTACTCTAGTTTCTTCACACAGTGCCAAAAAAAAAACGTGTTAGATTAAATGGCAACCCAAAAATGGCCCTAGGTGTGACTGTGAGTGTGAGTGTGAATGGTTGTTTGTCTCTATGTGGACCTGTGATGGACAGGCGACCTGCGCAGGGTGTATCCTGTCTTTTGCCCAATGATGACTGGAGATAAACACCAGCTCCCTGCACAAAATCAACCAGGTAAAAAAAAGGACAACTGGATATTTCAGTCCAAATTTGTGCAAACTGAAAACATGAAAATAGATATGGTATATGTAGCAGAGCTACATATATAAGTTGTTCTTGAACAAGTAAGTCTGACCGTTTTTATATGTTGTAGTTTCCTATAACTTTCTGGAACTCCATGGTAAACAATTGTACAAACTTACAAACCCTTTAAAAAAATGAAACCAAAAAGATTTTACCTTCTTGCTAAACTTTATATTTAAAATGATAAACAACTATTGTGACAATTTTTTATTTTCACAGCCAAACAAATTAACAGTAAGTGGAAATAATCACATTTTGGCCGTATGCCTTGAGCAAGATACTCAAGTCCAGATGACGTTTAAATGAATGCATATAAAATGGGACCCATTTTTAAATGACAAGCATACAATGGAATTAGACAGATTGTTGATTGGGAGAATAAATTAAAAAATCAAGCTAAAATTTTTAACATTTTCTGAGAAAGCTTAATCACATAAGGACCAAAAAAAGTGGTAAGGGAAATTTCTGTAAGAACACAAGAGACAAACTATGTGGGCTTAAAAGTAACTAAATTAAATAAATAAATACATCATGAAATATTTAAATGTAAATGTCCGATTAAATAATTAAATGTACCATTTAAGTATAAATACATTAATAATATACCATTAAACTACAAAATACATAATTAAATAAATAAATGTCTCATTCAAGAAAAGAAGAGACATTTAATTATTAATTATGTATTTCCTATTAATGTTACATTTAATCATTTAATGCTGTATTTAATAATTAAATGGCATACTTAATTATTTAATGGGGCATTTATTCATTTAATAATTTCACAATGTATTTATTTTTTTCTTTTGGTCACTTTTATCCATTCATAGAAAACTAGTTAACTGGTTTGCTAGAAGACAAATATTGCTTTAAGCTGCAAAAAAGGGGAATATGTCTTATGGGGTTAGACTTTGGACAATAAAACTACTGAAGGAAAGAGCTTGACACGAACAAATTTTCTTGTTTTTGAAACAAACTTGTTTATTGTCTTCCTATATCGTACTAAATGTTAGCATTAGCAACAAACAGCCATTTCTGCTGCTCTGAGGGATGAACGTTTCTCTGTGAGTACACAAAGCTCGACACACGTGTGGTAATAGTAACAGAGAGGATCTGATTCATTCAGGAAAAAGCCTGCGCAGTAAGCTTCACATGAGACGTTGATGATTAACCCTTGCTACTTCCACACCTTCCACAGTGTGATACCCCAACTCCCAGAGCCACACATGACGTGTGCCAGCACCTGACAGGATGCCAAACTCACTGAGTGTGGGTGAGTGTGCGCACAGGTGCCGGTCGGAGTGGAGGTGCAGGGCTCCTGTACTTTTAACCTCAGTAATCAGTCCAGCGCCTGCCTCCATGCTTATAGACTCATCGACTCATTAGGTTTGCATTACAGGATCACCATGTGCATCTTGTTTGCGGATGCGTGCACGTGGGGGTGAATGACAGCTGATAAGCAAGAGTGCACAGTAGCAAATGTAAATGAAAGGAGGGGGAGAGGGGCAGAGGGTTGGAAAAAAGGCACTTTGCCCATGCTGCGATGGGACAATGGTGACTGGCTGAACCCCCACCTCTGCTCTTTCAAAGCATAATTATATTAGTCTTTTCCCAGGGCTCGTGATGAAATTCCATGGCAGGTCCCACCGGAAACATGAAGATCACTCTCTCAGACAGTGAAAAGCTGACAGTTCTGAGGTTGGGATGACACACGGGGTAATTTTTAAATGTAGCAGTCCCAGCTAAAGGTCACGTTCCAAGACACAGGAGTCAAAAAAATATGCCCAATTGTTTCCTAGCAACAGGGTATTTCTAAGTTAGGGAAGGTTTTCAGGCATCTGTTTACTCACTTAAAAAAAAAAAGATTAACCCTTCAATGTAATTTAAAGAAATTATTTTTCTCCTCTCTTTAATCCTTCTTTTTCAGTGCTTTTTTTTTTGTTTCGGGCTTGTTTTGACTTTACCCCGACTCTCCCTCTCTGTCTTTGTCTGTCCCTCTTTATGTGCCCCACTCTTCGGCCCCACAGCTATCAGATTGCAGCATTTTTTCCCCTCCCCTTGTGCAAGCAGATAATTCCACCCGTGACCTCTCTGCTGCCCAGCTCTAAGGCTGAGATTGTGAAAGCTCATCAAGCAAACCTCAGGCCTAAACAGATACTGGACAACACATGCAGCTCGATCAGTTTTGACACACATGCAGAAATGCCCTTTAATGCTGACAAATGAAAGCCTTCTACTATTTTCAATAAAAAAAAGTTTCAATGTAGAAATGCCTATATCTTAGATACATTTGAACAGGTGCATCTGACCATAAAAATGTGAGTGGTTTGTGAAAGCTCAAGAATTAGGAAATTTTGAAATTCATCTAAGGTGTCACATGATGAAAAATACTGATTATTCAACATTGCCACCCAGCTTTATTTATATTCTGCAAAAATGCTGAAGACTCTCTATCAATTCTCTCAGGAAAACAAAAGAGCTGCAAACTGGAAAGCCAGAAAACCTATTTATTAAAATTAGTGTTTAAAGAGAATGGAGCGGTTTCCTCAGATGTCTCTCTGCCTCTTAGGCACGTTCTTCCTACATAGATTGTGACAGAGAAAGTGGAGCAGGTGGCTTTTCGAATGTGTTTTCACAGATGTGTTCTCGGCTACTTTTCAATCATGTTCCTGCTTGTGAAGAGACAATTTTCTTTCACAAACAGTTTTGCCATATAGCTGCAAAAACAAGGTCCTCTTTAAGTTGCCTCTGGTTGTTCATAAATCACCAATCAAGCCGCTCACATCCCACAGAGCTGTGCACATTCAATAATGAAACTAGCATCGTGGAACCAAAATAGGCATGGAGTATATTGCGGTGCATGTGTTGCTGGCTGGTCACACAGACCGTCTGTCATCATCATTTCACATCATGAAGCCATGAATTTCGCTTCCTCTTTCATATGAATGGCTCACAAAACATTTCAAGCTGGGACTGAAACACCTTCTGACCATCTCGGTGTGATTTCTGAATGGACCAAGATGGCATGGGGAGTTGAAGCCAACCAAACGCTGTTGTGTCTTTGAGCCGCCAAGTGAGGTAGAAACAGTGCCCACGCGTCTTTAATTCTGTGAAGCTTGATTTATTTCTTTAAGCTCACATCTATGTGGGAGGTGGTCAGCTCGATTAGTGATTTATGAACAGTCAGATGGACTGGCCTTTGCAGTCATGTCTCTGAACTGCTTTGTGAAAGTGCCCATAGTCAACCTGTTACTGCATCTCTTGGCAGCTTAGATGTGTATCAGAAGTGTGTTGACCTCAAACCCCCCTATGACACCTCATTACTTCCACAAATCACACCAAGATGGTCAGAAGGCATCTCAGTCCTGCTTTGAAGTGTTTTGTGAAAGAGGTCTACAGTTAGAAACAAGGGACCCTTTCAACATCACCAATTTTTTTTTGCCTTCTTTGCCTTGTACACTAAAATGACATTTTAAAAACCCTGAAACTGTACTTTCTTTTTAAAATGGGTGTCAGAGTGAAAAAATCTTAAAAATGCCACTTTTGCAAAAACAAAACGTTTTGAAACCTTTTGTCATAGCTCCACCTCTAACCTAACTCCACGACTTGTTTCCTGTTTTTGGTGTAGTTTTTGTAGGAATGTTACGGCTCCACATACAGGGCTGACATAGCCACTAAAATGCTTTGGATCCTTTTCGGTGTTTTCATGTGGATGAAGTCATTTCTAAAAATGATGCTGTGTTTACAAGGATATTTTAAGAAACAACGACAACAAAACAAAGTTTAAGAAAAAAAAAAGTTTCAACATGGACGAGTTCTAATACAGTTTGGTTTTGGCCATTTTCACATTGATCCCCTCTAATTCGCAGCTTCTAAAACCTCAAAAAATATTCACAGATTTACACACACATGCACAATGAATGCCAGTCTTAGTGGTTTCAGAGTTCTAACTTTCACCATTACCTCAAACTCTCTGCAGCTTTTCCACCTTCCCACAATCCAACCAACACCCCCGCTTCTCTTTCCTTTAGTGCTTTTTGTCCCTCAGACAAGAGCTGCTCATAAATAAGCATGTGGCAGCTGACAAAAGAAGGGGCATCCACAGAGAATAGTGTCTCATCTTACACAAAGGTAATGACTAAATAAAGACCGGCACTTAGGAGTGTGGGAGAAAGTGGTCTAGCTGGTGAGACAAAACTGTGACCTGTCCTCTGACGCATCATATCACCACTTTCCTGTTACCTTAACTCATTTCCACAAACCTTTCCTTTTTGTTCAAAACATATGTGTTGTTTAAAAGTGAACCTGATCCCAGGATACTTGTAAACCTTTACAGGACATAAAATCTAATCAAAGCAAGGAACTTGAAGCTGATCATACATGTGTGGTCCAAAAGCTTTGTAGAAACAAATCACTGGATTACTGCAATGAGGGATCAATCTTTAAAGGTTAGAACTATGTTGTGTGAGGCTCTGCATATTTTGTTTTGTTTTGTTTTCCTTATGTTTTTTTTTTCTGATTGAGTTTTGTTTTTTTCTTTTCAGTAATCTTAGTTGTGTATTTGTTGGTTCTTGTAGATCTGTTTTCATTTGTTTCTGGAGTTCTGTTCATAATTGCTGTGGGTTCGGCTCTTGTGGATCTGTTTCGTGTTTTTGTGTTTCTGTTCATGGTTCTTGTGTTTCTATGAGTTCTGTATTCCTGTGTGTTCTTGTAACTCTAGTGTTTCTTTAAATCTGTGTGTTCTGTTCTTGTGGTTCTGGCTTTTTCATGGTTTTGGTAGTTCTGTTTGTCTTCAAGAATTCTGTGTTCATGACCTTCTTGAGTCTTGTTTCGGTGTGATCTGTCTTCACGTGTTTCTGTACTTAGATTTAAATTTAGTCTCTGGTCATGTTCTCATTGGTGAAGCATTGTTGAAGTAATGCACCTGATTCAATGGTTAAATTACTTCTTCATGTTCTGCAGAAGCCTGTTAATCGCCCATTGATTCAAATCAGGTGTGTTGGAGCAGGGAAACAAGTAAAGCATGCAGGATAGTGGCTCTCGAGGACCAGGATTGCCAAGCCCTGAACTAGACCAAAGAAGACAGTTGAGCATGTCAAGTCTGAGATTGGATGTGTGCGTATCATACTTAACTGAGTGGTTAAAGTCTACAATGAATAAAACTACAACTATTTTTAATGTGTCCCATTTAAACCCATACAGACACATTAACATTTGTGCAGTGACACTAGCATTACCTCAAAAAACGTCTAGATGTTTTTGATTAAACTTACTAGGATTACTATGCCCTGGTTACTACCATCATTACTATTATATTTATTATATTATATTAACCCTCCTGAAGCCTTCAAAAGAGAGCGAGAGAGATAAAGAGTGGTAGAGAAGCCCTTGAAGCTTTGGGTCAAATTGACCCGAAGGCCCTGGGAGGGTTAAGCATAGACCTGGGTAAGCTATGGTTGTGATACAACACTTAGATGCAACTACCACTGTAATTTCTGAAGGTAATTTGTGGATCAACCCTGTGATGGACAGGGGACCTGTCCAGGATGTACCCTGCCTCTCACTGCTAGACATAGGCACCAGCTACTCGTGACCTTGAACAGGATCAAGCAGGTTTTAAATGGATGGAAGGAGTTATGGACCACATGGCATGCACAGAAGAATTTTTTTTTTTTTTTTATGACAAGAGTATAGAAACTGCTGTTGTTGTTTTAAGCAGTTCAGTATTACCAGTTAGGGTTGCACAATTTGTGTTAAAAAATCATATTTCTAAATCAATTTCTCTAGGTGTAAACTGAGATCACAAGTCTCTCTCTCTCTCTTTTAACTAGCACTCTAAAAGCAAACAAAAATGGCTATAACTCCAACAATTTCAGAGATACTGAGGTAAAATATAGTGTTGTAATAGCTGAGTCAATCCCAACATATACTCTGAGATTCACACAAGATCTTTGTTTAAAACTTTGCTATGCAAAGTGGTGAGCGATATTCATTCCCTCAAGAAATGCCATTTTAACTTAGGTTTTGACTTTGGTGGCCACCTCTATTTCTTTTAACCAGACAGTACAATGTTGCAAAGTACAGTAAATAGTATCAGACAAAGAGTGAACAAAGACTTTTTCACAGCCAATCTCTACTTTGAGATTTTTTTTTTTAGGTTCTGATGTAGGATTTCATCTCCATTTAATCAGTGATCTGCAAAATTTAGAGAAGCAAACTATTCTTAATTTTGGCTCAATATTTTGCTGCCACAATTTGGAAAAAAAAACAAAAAATAAAATTGACCATTATTTGTCTATAAAAAATTGTACACCTACTTGCTAGCTGCACATTCACAGTCCGGCTGGTCAGTGCTCCGTGGGCGCTGGCGCTCACACAGCTGTAACTCCCCTCCACTTTCTGGGAAGGATCACTGCCTGAGGAAGTGGGTAGCAGATGGAGGGATCCATTGGCCAAAAACTGCACATAGCTGCTCTCCTCCAGTGGCAGCGACTGGCCATCCTTGAGCCAGGTAACATTGAAGGGTGTGTCGCTGGCCCCCAGGTTGCAGTCCAGCAAAAGGGGCAGACCTGGCTCCAAAACTACATGACTGGGCCCAGCACCACAGCTCAGCTCCACTGAAACAAGCTTTTCTGTGAAGAGCAAAACAAACAAAAAGTGTTAACTGAGCTTTGTACCAACACCAGGTTCATTTTTATTTCAAACTCTTACATTTTGTAGCATCTTACTGCAGAAACCTCTTTTTACTCTATGAACACTACCACAGTCCAACAGAGTAAATAGTACACTACTTTTCCACTCATTGATCAACCTTTTTTTTTAACTCTTTCACACATTTTGGCAGTTTATCAAACTGGCTATTTTTGTATGCCTTATCAGTCTCAGCATTTGCCAATTTATTTTTTCAAAGCTGAACTTCAGTAGAGTCAATACTGTTGGCAGCATGGATGAATAAGGATAGTGCATTTCAAAGAGTTCTGGGACAGAAAGAAGACCCTACACAGTGAAGGAGGGGGGTAAGGAGGTCTGGAAATGAGATTGGTGCAACTGCATGAAGAGATAATGAGCTGCTGCAAGATAAGCTCTGCATACAGTCAAAGATATTTCTGGCAGGGAATTTTATGTTGTCACGATTGACTGATTGGTTTGTTATATGACATTAAAATGCCACATTATTGAAATATCAAATTCTAAATGTAAATAAATGCATTTTACATTCATGGTTGAGTGGTATATGTTATACCACACATGAACTTGGACAGCCATTAATATTTTTGTTGTTTATATAATATCCCCACTAAAAAAGTAAAAATGTGCACAATTTTGTATATTCAGACGGACCTTTTTCTTTTGACTGTATATCAGAAAAGAATCCCGTAGAAACATTAAAAACATAACTCAATAAAAGCTACAAAAAAAAAAAACATTTTATTGTGCATGTTTTGGTGAATTAAACTTTCACAGGAACTTTGGCACCTTAAAATGGTTCAGTTTACAAACGCTTCGAATTTTGTTTTCTCAGAAATGCTTGTACTGATTATCTCTTAAATAAAGTTATTTTGAAAACAGCACACAAAGAAATGTTTTGAAAAGAAATCCATGGAAACACAACCTGCACTTCCAGGTTTTTATTTATAATGCATTTGTTTAGCTCGGCAGTGACCTTTGTCTAACACTGACATAGCCATGACTTTGCCTTGTTAGATTAAATGATTTAATTTATTTTTTGACTAAAGTACCCTCACACTGGTAGAGGCTCTTGATGGCATGTGAGCTCTGGAGTGAGTTGTCTTATGTTGCAAACAAATCCTTTTTACATTTAATATTTACTTGGCAGATGGCATTTAAGCGCCACCAGGCTTGAAGGAGCATAAAGTCAAGTATGGGTGCTTAGAAAATGTATTTTTTCTTCATTTTGTCGAAAGAGCCGAAACAGCCTGACCTCAAATATCGACAAACCCGAAGGCTGATTTATGAGCAGCACTCTGAAACTCAGTGACCATTGCTGCTGAATGCAGTTAGAGCGACAATAAACGACTTGAGTGTTGAGTCCCTCTAAAGAAAAAGCCTGCACTTATTTGTAGAACACATTACATTGTAAGGATATAGCTTTAAATATAAAAAAGGTCATTTTGTTTTTGAGAAAACAGCAGGAGGAACTGAGTTGTGCCACTGTATGAACAGCTTTTTCATCAAGAAAATTCAGTGGTTCAAAGTGTGCAAGATTAAAACAAATGTTCAAAGGGATGACTTACATTATAGTGAACTAACATTCAATGCCACCGTGGACATGAACATGAAGAAAAAACAACACACCTGATTCAAAGGAAAGAATTACCCCAGCTGCTTGTTTTTAAATTCTACAAAAACCTGCTAATTACAATCATTTCAACCAGGTGTGATGACGCAGGTAAATATCTAAAACATCTAGACCAGGATGACCAAGATAAATTGTGTTATGTGACAGCCACTGCAGTAAAGACTGTCTCATCAAACTAATTAAATGTCAGTAGATTTCCCAGGCGGTGTGATTATCAAAGCATCATTTTAACTGTGTATTGATTAACGGTATTTTCTGAGTATATAAATAATGTGTATGGATATGAGTTGAGAAAGATGTCCTAATTAGTCATGTGCATGGTTGCTGAATAAATCTGCTACCTGGAATGTTTTAAAGGAAAAAAAAACTCAGATCTTTTGAAATGGTTCTGAGTGAAAAGGTTATGAACATCTTATAACTTGTCTGTTGTAAATGCCTCTTTAAATGACCTCTGTTTGGGGAAACAACTTGTTGATGCAAGGTCAAGACCAGATTTTTGCCATCTTAAAACAACTTCACTCTCAAATATTTCATAGCACTTCAGGGAGAGGGTATTCATATTTGTTTTTTGGGGGGTGGCAGAAATATTATATTCCTGCAGGAAGTGCCTCAGGCTCCACCGAACATGCTACAGAATTAGCAGGAACTGATATACAATTTTTGAGACTGGATTTCTTTTAAGAAAGCAATTCACTTCGGTTCTGGCTCTGCTCAGAATAACCATTAACTGGTACCTGCTAGTTTCTGGTACCCACAACAGGTAAAAAAACTATTGTTGACAAGCTTTTCACAGAACACCACTAGATTTTTTTTTTTTTTTGCTTATCCTTTGAAGAGCTCGGATCATGTTGATATGGTGAAATCTGTGACATTTAAACATCCAGATGAAAATGCTTGATAACAAAAATCATTACTTAGACTTCATATATCTAGCCTATAGTTCCGTGTTACCCAATCCCGGTTCTCAGTGCCCACTGTTTTGAATTTTTTAAATCTGTCCCTGTTACAAAAACCTGAATCAAAAGGCAAAAACACCTCAACAGCTTGTTATTGAGTTCTTCAGAAATCTGATAATTGCATTACTTTAAACCAGGTTTGAAGAAGTGGGGGGCATCTAAAACATACAGGGCACTGTGCCCTGAGGAGCAGGACTAGTAAACATTGCTCTGGTCATACATTAACAGACAACTGCATTGAGTGAATATGACCAAGGGTGAACAGCTATGACGCACAGTTTTTCCTGATAGTGATAGCTGGTCAAATACCTTGATAATGCAAGTTAATCGATATAAACTGTACTTATGTTGACATCTCATTAAATTTTAGTAAGAGTGAACACATCTTATAAAGCCATCTATATACTCTCTCAGTTCCTTTCAGATTAAAGACTCAGTAAAAAAATTGCAGCTAAAAACTCCTGTTAGAAAGTAAGTTAAGAATATTCTTTGTAAATCTTTACAAGCACCTAGCTGCCCACATGCAGAGTTAACTGCACTAATGACTGAAAGTTTAAGAACCCTGTTCAATATTTCTACATAAATATAACCATCATTAGATTATGTGTTCCTCTCACAGAAGTACATTCTTGCACACACACACACATGCACACAGAGGCAGATTTCTTTCAGCTTGTCTTTCTCTGTCATCGGATTAATTAAGTTAATGGGAGATGGAATTTTTTTTCCTTGATTAAATGAGGCCTGATCTCCCACCATCACCTCCTGATGAAGAGTAACGCTGATTGAGGCAGCTGCAAAGCACTTTGGCAAATGCAACACACGTCCACTGTGGAAACACAACACTGTGAACACACGCTGACACACATGCATCAAAAAGATTCACCTCATTCAAACAGAAACACATGTTGAACATAGTCAAACATGACCATGACCACTTATGTGTGTAAACTCTCACAGATTACCTCCGCAGCTCCTTGCTTCCTCTTTTCTATTTAAAGTAATCAGGTCTCCTTAAGTCATTAAAATGTTTGCTGCCATTTCCCAGCTTACTGCCAAGAACTTCCCTTCATGAAAGATGGTTGTGATCCTTTATTGATTCTTGCTGTCATAATTCTAAAAAAAAAAGGAAATCTCCTTTGATTTTTTTTTTTACATTTTATCTATTGTAAAACAAATTTTTCAATAAAATAAAACTTAATATTAGAATCCAGCTTTAAAATGTTACTGAGGCCAATTTTGATCGATGTGTAGCAGGATCTAACATTGTTTACAGGAGAAGGTGAGCTTTATCACCTATTTCAAGCAGCATTGATGATATCTAGAAATGTAACATCCACATCTGTACCTGAAACTCTGGCATGGCCTAGTTTTGTAGCTATCAAAGAATGCACACAAGCAGAATAGTCATATCCGCGAACAAAATACACTGACACATAGATGTATTCACTGCCTACACGGTAACTAAAAGTGTCTCATGGGGAAGCAATGCAGTGAAGAAGAGAGGATCTGTGAATTGCCCATTTGGACATTTGCTTGTACAAGTAGGATCTGCCAAAAAGAGAAGCGTAGAATATTAGAGGCAGCTGAGTGGTCCAACTGACTCGAGTAAATGAAGTTTATAGCTTACGCCAAGTGGAGAGAGGACAGTAATTCAATAAAGCAGAAGGACTGAAACAATCAAAATATGAATGATATACAAAAACAATCTCAATCTGGTGATTGGAGCCGAATAATACGCACAACTCCTGCAACCCTAACAAGGGACTGGAGAGGAAGTGAAAGAACTACAGTAAGTCATGGTCATAAAATGATTACTACTCTGATTAATGGGTGTGCAAAATGGAAATTCCTTGCAAGCCATTCAACAGATTTTTGAGATTGGATCAAAATGTTACTGTTTAAAAAAGGGTTTAGAGATATACTGTATTATTAACAAATTCTATGTTTGCTTAAAAATGATCGCAGATCTTTACGGACTGACAATGTTTGCATTTACACTCTGCAAAACATTTCAGGATGCGACAGATGACCAAACTCGCGCGGCTACGATCGAGAGAGTTTTAAAATTCAATTGAACGAAAGCAGCAAAACAGGACAGCAGACAGTCTGGAGCAGAACAATCACAAAAGTCCACATAAGCAGCGATAAACAGATTGTTTCGTACATCTGCTAAATTGACTATGCAGCAGTAGATAATTGATTTGATTTGCTCCCGGATGATGTTAGCACAATACTGTGCATGAATGTTTGGAAAACCTGACTTGTTTCTAACCAACCTCAAGTCTTGATTGTTGTTTCGTTTTAAAAGGTGCATATTCTTGTAACTCAATTACATCACACCACTGAAAACAAGATAAAATCACAGGCATAGACCTTGCTTATGCCTGACTGTAGCCAAGAACTTCCCTGTGTGAATAAATCAATAATCTCAAACCACAGTTGTGATAATCTAAGCAAGCAGTCAGCAATAAACCCTGTGGGGAAACAGAGACTCTCAGGTTTCAGTGTGCAAATGGAGATTTCTGTGTAACAACAAGAAACAGAGGCACAGTGACAGATGCATCTTACTACTGTCTAAATATTTAGTAGATATTTGATCTCATTTCAAATATTGCTTTGTGTATTTGGTAGTTTCGATAAAATTACACTGCTCTGCATAAGCCTTGAGTCACTACTAATTTGTTCATCTTTTGCAATTTTTTTTTTCATATTATAAGGCATTAGACCTGCTGGCAATATTTTAAAGTGACCTTGAGCGATAGTTAGCCAAGCATTCAGAAAGCCTTTCAAAGTTTTTCAAAAATAGCGAAGATGACAGGTACAAAATTGTAATTTTGCACAGACAAGCTGATTCCTAAAGTGATATTAGAGAGAAAAAAATTCTACAAATTGACATTTGTAATCTCAAAAAGAAAGAGAAACAGGAAACTGGACATGTACAGCATAGAATAAAACTGAACAAAGGCAGTAAGTCTGACAAACTATCTAAAACATAAATTCACTATTTAAAATTCATAAGAAATAGTTAAAAAAACATAACAAAGACCTGGAAGAGGTACAACAGGGTCTACAGTCTATTAAAACATGGTGGCGGCTATCATAGCTGTGACTGTGTATCTGGTGGTGTTAGGATCTTGTCAAACAGTTGGACAAACTCCATTTTTGCCTTGTATGATCACTGGACTTATTTCCCATTTTCCTAGAAAAAATAGAAAAAAATTTAAGCATGGCTTAGACAGACATAGTCACCCTGGGCAGTAAATCTTAGATTGCTTGGGTGGCAAATTGGCAAATGTCTAATACTTAAGCAATGCTATAGAGGTCTGAGAAGCCCCGATGAAGCTGGAAGTCACTCAACCCTGTAACAGCTGTCGTGTCAATTGTTAGCCGCTCCAGCTGTGTTTCCGCCCACGTTAATGCACCCGAGTTTTTCTCACACCAAGTCATGGCTAGAAACACGTCACTTTACCGAGCAAAGGCTTATACAATAAATCAACGGTTTTAGCAAAGTTTACTCAAACATCTGTTTAAGTTAATCATACCCCAGTCTAATAGAATTGTATTTATTTTCCCATAACCAAAAAGTATCCAATTAATATTCAGTTACATTACAAATATACACAAACATATACATGACAAGAAGTAAAAAGAACTAAAAAAGTTATTCACTTAGCAGTAACCTGTAAATAAATTATATTTAAAAAGGGTTCAACAAATTATATTAGTCATTAATTTCTGGAGAAAGATGGCACTAATTTGGGGAATGTATTCACTGATAAAGAACCATACTTAAAAACATTTTTGGAAAAAAATGTGTTTCTTCAAAAACTTGGCATTATTTTCATTTTTGATTTAATGGCTTTACATCTGACAGCAAATGACATTTTCAAACAGACTTTAGTGAGTACTTTCAATTATTTATTACTTTGCTACGAAAAATGTTATTGCTGTAGTCAAAACTTTCTCATAACTTGCTTGGTCAGATTATCATAAAAAATAAAACGTGCTCAATTTACTGTCTTGAATAACAAAGAAAAACATTAAAATGTTATATGCTGACAGCTAAAGTCAATACATTTAGATTATTTTGATCTGAATACAGTGAATAGAAATTTAATTATCAAAAAATTAATGCATATTCATCTCCAAAGACCGTAAACAAGTAATCAAATAATTGTGTAAAATGGGTTCTAAACTCATAAGCAAGACTTGCATTTTGTATGCTCTCTACCTGCCCTTGAACTTTCCAGTCTTGCGTCATAAAGTCATCTGCTGTCAAATGGGGGCTCTAAAGGTCAGTTTTTCCATGAAATAATATTTAAGCATGTTTGTCTGCACTCAAAATGAAGGGGTTTCTTTCCTATGTTTTCTCAGACATAGTAAAGAAAAGAAATTTGGGGATGTTGTGAGCTAAACATGAGACCAGAATGGAGAACAGGGGATAAAGACTGAGTTAATTGAATTGTAAAGATTGTATCTCATGCCTCAATCCCAGTGTACAGTGTTCGTTCATTTCAGTCAAGCCTCCTCCAATCACAAGGGAGCTTCGTTGCATGCAGGGCCTCCACATGACCATGTCAAGTGCCATATGCGCTTGCATGAGTCAACACAGCCAACAATAAAACTGACATGAGTGTTACAAAAGAGATCCAAATCAGAAAAGGTTTTCCTCATAACTAAGCACATTAAGCCTACAGGAAGTGGCTGGTGAAAGTGATGAACAAATTTGAATCTGGTTAGGTAATTGGGTTTTAGACTACGCACATTTATATCAGAGGCAGAGAGACAAAACATGAGTTGGACATTTCAAAAACACTGCATTTTTCCCAATGATAGCTTTAAATGTGAATGAAGTTTAAATTAAAATCTTCTCTTGCTAGGATCATGGTTGAGCATCTCACATAATGTCAGAATGACAAATAAGACTGCCATCTGCCACTGCTTGTTTTATGCAGAGGAAGGACTCTGATCAGGCTTTACATTTTATAATCAGAGCAGGATTCTCATTGAGGACATTTTTCATCAGAGGATAAGAGTTGTGCTGTGATCTTTGAATAACATACTGCATTTGAATGAGAATGAGGAGGGTGTTTACATAATATTAAAGGTTATTAAGGTTATTAAAGTGCTTCTTCAATGTGTGCCTTTTGTGGTGTAGAGTTTTGTAAAATATTAAACTACTATTTAAGTGCAGCTTTACACTGAATTCCTAGGAGACTGTCTCCCACTAGAGCACACAGAATATGCTGTAACTTCACAAACAACCCACTTCTGCTCATTTACACAAGCACCTTTAGTGTAACTGTGCTCTTACGTGACCAGGCAGAGGAGGAGAGGAGAAGACTGCAGGCTAGTTAGGCAAGTAAGTGAGTGAAGCCAGGCTGCGGATGTTTTCACAAAGGCACACACACACACAGGCAAAATCATCGAAGCAAAAGCTCACATGAGTGTCCCACACAGCCAATAGGACTGTTATTTTGCCTTGAAATGACCTCAGACCTGGTTGTAAATATCAGTATTCTGCATACCTCCTCTAGTGAATCTCCGCAAGGGTTAAAATTAAATCGTGTAAAAAACTAATTACATAGCTTGGGAAACCTGACCAAGTGAGCCAGTGCTGTGAAATAACAATAGGTGGCAATATCCTGGAATTAAAGTACTTACAACCTCAAAGAGCCAAACTTAATCACATTCCATCTCTATGCAAATGAGGTGAACTGTAAAACGTTTAAGTAAGGTACAACGTTGCAGTGTGTGTGAAAAATTCTGTTTGTTTTTCAGTTTAGTGTTCGTAAATTTTAGATCACTTCTTCTTCATGACAACTCAAAGGTCTCTGAGGTTATATTACCGCACACACAGAACCTTGAGTCTTATGTCTACTCTTTGGCCTCCACTATTTTATCACAGTAGCCCCGTAGAATAGAACAAACACAGGCTCTATGGAGCCGTATGTGTTTTCAATGTGTTATATATCTATAATAGTTATAATAAACAGATGAAACATTACCAGAGTCTCGACACACAGCTACAGTTTTCCTCACATTTTTGTGCACTGGTTGAGCCTATTCAAGGCAAAAATAAGTGTTTTATTCTAGTAGAAAAAAAAATACTGTTTGCATATTTAACTGCACCGCAAAAGAACAGAACAGACTATAAGTCATGTGCATTTAAAAAAAGCTGAAGCATTTCTCAGCAAATATTATATACACACAAAAACTTCAATGCGATTTAAAGTGGCTGAAGTTCAGAGTCATGGATGGACAGAAGCCCATTTCAACAATCAGAAAGTGTCAGAGAGGGGGTACGCCCTGAACAGATGAGTAATTATGCAAATGTTGCTGTGCTAACGTTTACGTGCCAGCATACCAAAATGACTGATAATGAAAAATATGTGGCCATTTTGTTAGACTTATTTTTTTCCATTTTGAGTGTTTAGCCAAAGCCTGAGCTTTTCTGCGTCCCCTCGGTGGCAGATGCAAATCAAATGGGGCTAAACAGCACTGTGATTGGGTTAGATGATGCTCATGATGCTCAAACCACTACAGCATTACAAAGATCTTTTCTCGCTCCACTGATTTCTGTATTCCTCCACTGAGCACACATATTACTTGTGCTTAATGTTTTAGAAACTGTATGTTTGGCAAATCACAAATGAAGCTAGCAGTGTTATACAAAATGGCACTTCCCCTAAAAACAGAAAGACGGTTACAAGATCGAGCAGTTCGCTGCCATCATTTGCCACTGTTGGCAACTGAAGGACAAATTGGTGCCTCTGACCTCAGTTTCTTTCTGCTTAGATTATTTTTTTTTTCCTTTTTTTCAAAAATTCATAATGTAGAAAATCTGGTTTGGTTTATTTTTTTTTAAAAACAACTTTTTAAATAATTTATCGGAGATAATCATAAATAAATTTATGTACCAGGATGATTACTAAACTAGTCAACAAGATTTTATTTTCACACAGTTTGAGGAGCCCCCACACAGCTGACTTCAAACATCCATTAAAAAATAATAATTACAATGTTTTGAGTAACCCTAAAGAGCAAATCATTAAAATTCATAAGTTCAAAATCAAACCTAAAGCTTTTTTTTTCTTTTTTTTCTTTTTGTTTTTAAAGCAACTGCTGGTGAGCTTGACAACATTTTTCTGGCTGCGTGAATAGAGGACACCATCAAAAACAACATATTGATTCCACAAATATACCCAGATGAAACTCAGCCCAGTGCATCTTTAAATAATATGAATCCTAATTTAGCATCTGTTCTCTGGGGAAGGGATCAAGATGCACTGACAAATTGCAGCTGACACACCCAACCTTACACACAAACAAGCAGGCAGGGACACTGGACACCGCATTTACCTAAGCAGACATGTACACGCGCACACACAGACACCTAATTTGCTCTAATGTGCATTTAGCTATTCTCAACAGACCCTGCTCTGGTGTTTAGATCTCAAAAAAAGCTGTGTATGTATGAGAAATGCATATAGAGTACACTGAGCAAAGTTCAACGAAGCACAAACAACTAGAACATAACTCACTAAATATTCTTTTTGCATAGGCTTCATTAAATTAGAAATACATTTGCATAAAATTATTATCGGCTGAGTTGAAATAAAGGAGGTTAAGAAGAGGAGGTGAGATATGATTTTTACACTGAGATGTGACAAAATTAGACACAGTCTCTTTTCTCTCGTTTCTCTTTGCAAAGAATAATGAAAACCTAGCATCAAATGTAGGCTGAATTCATTAAGTTGGTGAATTTAGGTTTGTTACACATGAGTGGCAACAATAACAAACACAAGTCACTCTACGAGCAGCGTGCATCCTGGAAAAGTAATGTGGCATCCACAAGGATTTTACAGCTATTACTTTCATGTGCACACAACAAACTGGAGGTGAACACACTCTAAAACACTGATAACTGTGGCATTCAGGAGGAAACGCAGACAACAATTTGCCAGAAACTTAATGTCATAAATGAGTTAACTTGGTTGGAGAAAGAGCCCAAATACAGACCTAAACACTGGAGGCAGGCTGATGAGCCAACAAGTTCATTTTACAGAAATAGATTAAACAAAAAACCCTACTGTATCTGTGTTAAAATGAATATTTGATTTGGCAAGCTAAAGAGTGACCAAAAAGGCACCAAATCCCACAAGAAGAACTGAAAATAAGAGGTTGATGGACTCAAAGGAGATAAAGACAAATGAGCGCAGGTGTGATAATTAGTGACAGAAACAACATGAGAAAACAAGACTAAGGGGCAAAACATGAGCCAAACGGTTTTAAATATGCAAACAAATTACACCGGACTTATTGACTTGACTTATCTTGATTTTTTTCTTTTCAAATATTTTGAGAATCCAAGAGCTCAAACAGCTCACCATAGAGTGGAACATAGGGTTAAAACACAGCAGAGATTTTGTGTTTCGGTATCAGATGCACAGTTCTTGTGCCCCACTTTTGATGCAACCTTTAATAGAATTTTAAGTTGCTGCAATAATACAAATATACAAGGTTTTAAGATCAAAGATTTGTGTTAGTATCTTGTTTTCATAAGCCAAGAATCACAGAGAACTGAAGTGTACTTTCTCTGCACTACAAAATGGCAGCATGATGGATTAGTTGTCAGCACTTTGGCAACAACATGAAGGTCCTGGGTTCAAGGCCTGAGGTCTTTCTGTGTGGAGTTTGCATGTTCTCCTCGTGTTTGTGTGGGTTTTCTCCGAGTGCTCTGGTTTCCTCCCACAGTCCAAAAACCTGCATGTTTAGGCTGCCTACAGCTCTCCCTTAAAAAAAAGAGATCTGTGATCTCAATAAGATTTGCCTGGTTCAATAAAAATGTGAAAAACTGTTTTCATTCCCTTTTTAAAAAGTAAAATTATGCAAGCCAGTCACTATGAATTGCTATATTTCTGCAAATTTCACAAAAGTAGAATTGGGGAGACACCATTTCAGAAAAAAAAGAATGCAGTTCAATCTCTTATCAAATGTCATTCAACTTTAAAGGTTTTGTTTCAATGGTGCAGCTTCTGTGAGCATCATTTGCAAACCAGAATATATGAATTGAGAATACTGTGGGAGAATTTGAACTTTATATTTTAGCAAATGACCTTGTATGCAGATATTTTTGTAAAAAAGTGTTGTTTTGTTAGTTTTTTTATTTTTTTGATGGGGGTGTTGTTATCTGAAAAGCGTAAAAAAATTTCTAGCATTTTTGCACATTTTAAAATATCTCTCTGACCATGTTGGACCAAACAATGCTTTATCTTTGTGTAACTTTACCTAAACAGGCCTTGATGTTTAAGTTAAAGAATGAACTTTGAACCACAGGACCAGGGTGCACTATGTGGAATAAAAAGATTTAAAACCTGTCCCTTCACTCCTTAAATTAACCCTAACATTACCAATTTGTAGGAGTATCATAGTAGTTTTAATAGGATTTATTGTCTACAATGCAAGACGAATGAGCAGTCTGATTGTATTTTTGTGACTGACATGTTTATTTTTAAGCACTAAAGTTTATAATGTTGATTTTTCTGTTGAAATTTATCATTTTCTGACTGTTTTTTATTTTATTTTCTGAAATTCATCATTAAATTAAATCAAATTTTGGATTTGATCTTATGTTTAGAATCACACTCTTAATGATAAGCAACATCAAGTTTTTTTAAAGTGTATTTGTACCTATTAACCAATCCCAAAAGCATATTGACTGGGGGGATTAAAAGATAAATTTCCACTTCGTCCTGTCAACCTGTTGTATTTAGACCAAAGTAGGTCAGACATTTAGAGCCTCAGAAAACCATGTAAACTTGTACAAAGAGAACATAATATGCCTGTTTTAAAGTCTGTGCTGGCTATTCCAAGAATGACAACCAATTTCCACCTGTGCTCAGGAAAGATTTTAGAAGTAGCGTTTAACAATTTGCAACTGGTCCAAGATGGGAGATTACAATCTCAAAACAAAAACAGCATATTGTGTTGACCTTCCTTGGGGGAACCTTTCACCAAATGAAATGTCAAGTGTTTTAATCTTTGTGACCATTTAATTTGAATTTTATTGGCCCGCACATTTTTGTTTAGTTTTCTCACATTCATTTTTCGTCTGCGGGGTTGTCTCAGGGCTGAATGGTGGTGATAGCACCGTCCCCTCAAAGCAGAAAGGTCTGAATCTCAGCTGGGGTCTTTCTGCGAGACGTTTCCACATTCTCCCTGCGCATTAATGGGGTTCCTCCAGGTACTTCCTTGCACAATCCAAAAACATTCAGGTTAGGTTAACTGGAGATTCTATATTGACCTGAGGAGTAAGTGGGCATGGTTGTCTCTTGTCTGCCTTTGTGTATCGCTGCAATGGACTTGCTCAGGGTGTACGCCGCCTTTCGCCCAATGACTGCCGGAGGCACATCACACTCTGCCGCTTCTCTGGAATTGCTGGGGGCGGTTGCTAAACTGGGTTTCTCTAAACTTTTTCACATCATGAGTTTTGAGCTGGACAAAGCAGAAATATTTCACAAATCTTGTGACTTTTAGTAACATTTACTAGGACCTGTCTACTGACAATGTTGAGTCTCCTGGATAGATAATGAACTCTTTTGACTTTCTCAGTCAGAGTTGTGCCTGATTTATGCTTCCAAGCATGCTGTATTTACAAACTATATTTTATAGGCTCATGAAAAAGTCCATAGGCTACACAATGAACAGATTTGTTTGCTCATAAAGTCTTGCAGAACTGTACATATCATTTTATTATATTTTTATAGCTCTGCTGTATGGTTTGACTGTATGTATTCAAAGGTCCTTTTGCTCCATTCATTTGCTCGTGTTGTGTTAAGTGAAGCTGACATATTTTCATTTGATCTTTAGACTGGATAAAACAAGTTCTTTGTGCTTGTAGAAATAGCCCTTGCCCTCATATCTGCCCCACCAGCACCCATCAATTCATCCCTGTCATCACCCACGGCCCCCACTCCTCACCAGCCTCCATTCCCACAACCACCCGCACCCAGAACATTCATGCATGCTCCACTTTTGGAGCTCAATAAAATGTGCACACATATCTGTGTTGTTTATTGACCTAGATTATATGTATATTCTTAAAGAATAAATGAATACTTTAGTGGATTTCAAAGCAAAAAAAAAAATGTTGGCTGTAAATGTGATATTGAGATCTTATCAAATTCAAGGCAGGGCTGCATGATATATCAAAATGTGATAAAATCACAAAATCAATGTGTGCAGTTTGGCAAAGGACTACCTGGACTGCAATGAATCATAGGTGATTACATTCCAAGTGCATTTCAGTCAGCTTTACATGGTATGATATATTTGGCCAAATCAGTCAGACTCACACTGCCATCTATGCCCACAGTGTATCTGAGATTCTTAACACACATAAAGAAAGTTCTCAGTGTCATCCTGACAGAGCAGAAAGCAAGAAGGGAGAAAAAGTGGGTTTAAAATGTGAGTTTACTGATATTGTTGCTGCAATATTGAACCATAATATTATAATCATGTTTCCCTGTCGTCATGCAGCTGTTAGGATATCAGTTAAATGTTCAAGCGGAAAACCTTTACTTATAAATGTCCCTGTGTAAAACTATTTTCCTCACAAAAGTTGTCTTTCCATAGACAGTTTTCATACAAATTCTGCCTTTACTTGCACCATATTTTCTTATTTGTTTGTGATTATCTGTAGTGGGGTACTCTCTGTCATGAGTACCCATGACCCCCCTTTTTTATTCTGACTCATCTGGAAACTCATCTGGTGATGGTCGTTTCAGAGAAATTGTATCCACCGACCCTCAACTGCTTTAACAGATAGAAGTCAACAAGGAACACATCATGTCACCTCAGTTTTACGGGCTTCCTCGTAACTGAACAATGAATGACGGCAAATCTGAGTAAAAACATGCATATCTAAAAGGAAGAACTTCTGTATGAACTTCACATAAACCTTTTTGCTCCTGTACAGAGAATTGCTTTTCAATCTCATCACTGATGGCAACAATCCCAGTAGAACATCAGCTCCAAAACAAAGTCTTCGGACCCTACACTGGCTGCTGAGTTAGACCGAGATCATAGAAGACAACTTGTATTCTTAAAAATAAATGGAGAAAAACAGTTTCTGACTTTATTAGTCATAGTTATTACGATTCGCTGTACATTTTCAGCAATGATACTTGGGTCGGGTACACACAAAGTGATCCACATAATGTGCCGATACAGTAAAAGCCAACTTAATATGTGCACCAAAATTAGAGTGCATACAAACACATTAGTTTGCTTCAGTTTCCTAGAGTCTGAATATACAGATATCACATGGATGTGGGCAGTGTTCTGCTGTCAACATGAAACTTCCGTCAGTGGTTACAGGCACAGACAAAATACACATCATATTTGTTTTAATTTGATACATTTCTGAAGATCAGCGCATTGTTTAAGTTGGGCTGCCTAACTCTGCAACCTTTCCTTTCCCTCTCTGGAGATAAAACATGAAGTTTAGTGGACTCTAGGGCAGCTAAATGATGCCCTCCCGGTGGCACCGCTACTGTCCTCTCACTCAACTTTCGTGGGCGAGGGGCTGAGGTGAAACGAACCGTTTATTTGGTCAACAAAAAAAGAGTTTATTTCTCTAAAAAATGTGGCTTTTTTCTGACACAGGGCGCTTTATGAAAGCAAACTTTCACCGGTTGGCTCAAAGCACCCCCCCCTCCCTCCGGCCGCCCCCCTGTGGCAACATTCAGGGACACTCTCCTTATTAAGGAGCCCCTTTAAGTAAGACTGCACCCCCTCCAACATCATGAAAACGCTGGAGAGGCCATGTGAGGTGAAGACGCAGCGCAGTCTTCTGCGCAAGGTGCAAATTTACCCCCACAGTGTGCCCCCCTCCCCCAATCACTCTCTTGCTTTTGAGCGACTGCGCTTCAGTGGATTCTGTGGTCACTTGCCCCACATATTCGCCCCACAAGGAAAGAAGGAAAAAGAAAACAAAAACAAACAAAAACTGGAAGATAAATAAGCTTTACCTTGCTTTGATGAGCCACAAAACAGCGAAAGAAGCAGACAGAGCAGCCAAACTGAACTCTCCACCGCCATGTACAGCCTTCGGTTTCCACCGGCGGGGCAGAAGCGTGCGTCTAATAACACCGTTATTCTCACATGCATACGCTGGAATCCGCTTTTGTCTCGGCCGGTGCGTAAAAAAAAAAAAAAGATAC
>NC_051444.1:14282194-14508955 GCF_001649575.2 Kryptolebias marmoratus
ACACACACACACACACAACACACACACATACAACCCCCCTCTCCACACACGCACACACGCATGGCTGCACGCGCGCGCGCCTCCTTTCTCGCACGCGCCCGTTTACCAGACTCTGCCTATGGCTGCTCGTCCCAAGAAGCTGCCCCCCCTTTTTTTACTCCCCCGACCCCCCCTTTTCTGTGACTGTCCATGCTTTTTCCTCTCAGCTCAGTGCAGACACGCTACTAGCTGGAAGCACGTGCACATTTGTCCCAATAAAATAAAATATATAATGAAAAAAAGGAAGCATTTTAGCTCTCTTCTTCCTATCTGAGGAGGCGGGATTCTGTAAGATTCTGTAAGATAAGGATTTGTGATCGGAGTGGAGAAAGGTCTGCTCTTGGCTTTCTGCAAAGACTGCTAATGCTGCCCTCCATGAACCCAGTGCTGAGGACACATGTGGTGCTTCTGAGACACATTCATGAAGTGCAAAACATTGTCTCCATTCATTCATTTCATTTGAACAAGCCTCTCAGCTTCAGCTTCAGTGATAAAGCAGATCTGATTTTTTTTTTTCTCGAAGCAAGAGGGAGCACATGTGCTCCTTGAGCTAAAAAAAAAAAAAAAAGGAGGTGGGGTTGGAGTTGAGGGCCTGGTGTGTGTGTGTGGTGGTAGGAGTCCTGCATATTTACCACTCCTTCCTCTTCCCTAGTTCTGAGGAACCCAATGACTTTTGCATGTAAACACATAGCAGGAGCCAGCTGGAGCCCAGCCTCCCTGATGCAGACAAAAGCCTCCCCTCCTGCAGCTCTCTCAGCATCACTGCTCTCACCAGCATACACAAGATGCACGGGAGGGGAAGAACACAGAGCCCAGGCTTCAAAATGACAGCTATACAACACGACGTGCTGTGCATTGCTGATGATGCTTCCGTGCACAGTCTGATGTGTCATCTGCCCACAGAGGCTGCTCACTGGGATGACCAGAAAGGCCCACTGCTGACGGTTGTGAGTCTTAAAACTTAGCCTATAACATGCGCTTTTAAAAGGCAGGTTTTTATTTCACTTTTCTTCCTAATGGATCTGCACTTTGCTGATGGAGAATGCTCAATATTCCCTAACAGTCGCAGGAAAGACAATCAATCAAACCAGGCTGCTATAAAAGTGTTCCGCTTTGTAATAAGATCTCATCCTGCCGGATTCGTTGCTTCGCTGTATTCATGTAATACTGATGGGAGATTGATTTTGAGCTGATGAAATGAAATGGAATGGATGCATTTCCCAGGTGTCTGATCAAAGCAACTGTCCTGAGCATTGGATTATGTGATTGCTTTGGATAACTAACAGCACTCCTGTGTTCTTTGGGATTGTGGTCCAACTATAATGTCCCTGCTTCTTCATCTTCCTCCCTAGCTACCTGTAAAACAATGGACACAAGCTATTAGTTGCTCATTAAGCTGGGCTGCTATACTTTGTGTGTACATGTCAAAACTGCTTCTCATGTCACAGGAAGTGGACAACTTTTGGAAAACGCCATTGCAGAGCAGAATTTTTTTCCGTTTTAAGCGTCATCACAAACAAATGAGACAAACAGAAAAGGGAAAACTTCCCATTAGATGGAATGGAGGGAATTGACTTACTCTGTTTTTAATTACATGCAACCGGACTCCCTTAAAACTCCAAACCAAGTATGCTTGCAGTCTGCTTGATTCATGTTGTGAGTTCGGTTGCTTTTTAACTGAACTCTGCTGTTTCATCACTATGAAAATCTGCGGTTTCATACAAGGTGAATATTACAGAGCATCGTTGCAGCAAGCACCGCTTTCTTTAACGATGAAAGAACGAAGGACACATAAAAACAGAGCAAGCCAGCGCAGCAAAAATTGTAGTTATGATTGATTATGTACCTATTGACACCAAACAGGAAAATAAACCCTTTTCGTCTCAACTTTTCCTTAATGATTATTATAAATATTGCCTGCCACCATGAAAGGTGATGATGTTATTCCCTATGTGTGTTTGTTTGTGTTTCTGTTAGCAAAATATCTCATGAACCACTAAAAATGTTTTTAATGAAACTCTCAAAGAGTAATCACTGTGATCATTTGGAGTCAGCCTGATTTAATATGGCAGACAAAGCTAATCAATTTTAGCAAACACAAAAACGAATATAACTTAGTCAATTTCACAGACATTAAGGTAAAATTTTGTGTGACACATTGTCTAAGTGCTAGCAATTTGCATAAGATTTTTTTTAATTTTATTTTGGCATGTAAGGCAGCATGTAACATTTATTCCTTCAAGGAATTTTTGTTTTATTACTATTCTTACCCTGTTTGGTATTGATTTTTTTTCTATTTATGGGAGTTTTTACTGTGCTTACACAGAGGAAATGCGATTAAAGAACATGAAATAAAAGCACCATTAATGTGATTAAGGACAAGACTTATTTTTACCTTTATTGTGCTGTTCCCTTTTCACCACACTGCTTTAGTCTATAAGATGAGGAGTCACGTGGTTGTTGCATTTGCGTCTAAATGCTGAGTCCAAGTGCCTCTGAGGTGCTGCTCTGTCATCTTCAAAGTCAAGCATCTAACATCCATCTGACAGGAGAGTGCCCCCTGAGCAGTATAGAAAACACCACTGACAGACAGACATAACAGCGCCCCCGTGTGGATATGCTGCACAATGACGGCACCACGTTTCATTCATTGTCCAAAGACAGCAGAATGTTAAAGACAGTGACAGCAGATACTTCCTGTATTTAACTAAATCTTACTTTCACGTGTGTTTTCTTTAAATTGGATTTAATTACAACATTTTATGAATAACCAAACATTTCTTTTATGACTGAAATTATGAATCATGCCAGCCATTTAAAGTTGAATTTAACGAACAAACATTGTATGTTGCAGTCCAAGGTTCATGTTTGGACATGCAAATGAGGTTGGTGTATGATCGCCTTACCACAGTGTTATTCCAGCCCCTTTGCACTGCGGAGGGGCGCCCTGCACGTGCTTGGTCTGCATGGAAGCGTCTCCATAGAGACTAAAAAAACAGAGGTGCACGAGCTTAGAGGGTGACTGGGTGAATGTGTTCTCTTCAGGAGGACAATGACAATGAACTGCAAGTGAGAGCTTCATGCAGGGATATTTAGTGGCAAACAACAGACTCAAATTTTTCCCCTATTTAAAGTGCATTAATGTGCTCATTGGAGGAAAACTATTATATTCCTGCTTAACAACAACATAATAAAAGTGTGTGTGTGTGGTGTACAAACCTTTCTTTTTTTTGCAGATAATTTCAGTTTTTAAAGATTTTTTTTTCTCCAGAGTGAAAATCTGGAAACATGTAAGAAGATATTATTTAACATTTCTCACAAAATGTATTACAGATGAGTGATGATACAGTCATTTATGAATATATAATGATTAAACATGCTATTTATAATACATTTTGTCATGTATGAATAACAAATACCTTAACAAATGCCTTAACTTATTTAAATATTAAACTATCCAGGTGACCATAGCATGTTTTCCTACTGTGCATTTGCTCCTTTCTTCTCATCATATCTTCCTCCAATGTTTCTAACTGTCCTACTCTACACCTAATATCCTGCTTTCTGTCGCTTCAGTCTGGGTTGATAACAAAGCATCAACGAAGAATCTCAATGTGTTACATCAATCCTCTGTCAGCAGAGGGAGAATCTGATGTTCCCTCCCTATGCTGTGCAGACTAAAAGGGCTGTTCTTGAGCTGGAATGAGAGGAAGTAGGTGGGCGCAGAGTTTGGAGTTATTACCCCCTGAAAATGGCATCTCTTGACCCCATTTGCTCAAAAACTAGGTTCTGCATCAGAATCTTATTTGAGAAGCAGGACCTAATCTCAAAGTTTCTCTCGGCGGTGGCCTTGTTTGGCGTAAATACAAGAAAGGTGAAATCAGAAACAGAGTCAGAAAGTATAAAAACGAGAGAAAGAGAGATCATTTACAGCTTTCTGTTCTGTAGTTTTTAGGTAAAAGCCTGTGACCGAGAGGTGTTAAATCAAACTGTCAGAGGTGGACTGAATTCACTTCAGATAAATACTAATGAATAGAATGGGAATTAATGCTTGTTTAGGCTTGTGAAAATAATGCTCAGTTTTAATTGTCACGTCATACCTATACTAATCCTGCATGTTTTATAATTACATCTACTGACATGTTAAAAACTGACACCAAAAAAAGTTGATCTGCATTGATAGGGGATGTGAAGAGTCCCCACAAAATAGCACAACAATAAAAGTGCATTCAGCAAACAAATGATTATGGAATAAGTGGTTAAAATCTTAGAGAATGCTTAGATCAATTCATTATTAATCAATTTTTTTGTGAGATATTCGCACCGTTGCATATATTTTCTAGACACAATGTCATGACTCTTAATTTTTGACAATTCCTGTTTGTTTTCAAATGTTTTATCTCTTGTACAATATTACCAGTCTATCCAAAACCCTACTCAAAAGCTGATTATTAAATTATGGAGGTTTTCTGCAAAAGGACTACCTTTGTTGCCAGTCTTAATCTATTTCTACTGAAACTGTTTGTTAGCATTTTCCTGTGGATGACCTGAGGAATCCTTTATTATTATTATTTATTATTATTATTAATTTATTTATTATTTATCCTTTTACATTACTAATTTTATTACAAGGTCGGGTGTTTTTTTTAATGTACTATAAAAGCCTGCAGGTTGGTACCCCGCCCCCCATTTAGATTTGAATAATCTCCACGTTCAGCACCTTAGACAGCGAACTAAACAGTGATTGGGTCAACAATAACAACGTCAAGGATTAGAGTAATCCCACCATTGGCCTGAATCAAAGTGACAGCAGACCTCTTCTTTCTGATTGGTTGAAGGTAAAGACAGTTTGTTTGTTTGTTTATTTTCCTTGCTGCAGTTTTTATCGTGCAGAAGAAATTATTATTCATTGTCCTTTGATTTATCTGTTGGTGTTGGTGGATTGTTATTCACAGTGGGTTCAGGAGGCAGGTGAATCTACTGTGAGAGAGCACGTTGCAGAGGGAAGCTGCTGCTCTCAGGAGGAGGTAAGCAGATTATGTGTCCCGTGGAATCAGTCATTCCTGGCTGTCATGAGCAGCTACAAAGTATTCAACATGTGTAGCTATAGTGCATCTCATGTGGTTGCAGTTTGGATGAGATTGTCTGCTCCATGTGTGGAGTCTGTTAGTATTAGTTGATGGCTGATAAAACCAGAAGGATTGAGTTGTAAAAATCTTTTCAGCCCCACAGAGTCACACAATAAATCTCCCTGTAGAACACCTCACTGGCAGACGTGTGCTATTACACCCACAGTTAGCTGCTTTCATGTTGTACTTAGTGTGATCAGCTCCCTCGACAATCAGCGCAAATCAAAGCAAACTAATCACTTATAATAACCTGAAGTTTGTCCTTGTTTGACAGGCTGAAGGGGCTGACAGAGGAGCAAGTCTATCAAAAGCAAACTACCCTAAATGGCTGGTTAGTAATAAACAGACACACACAAAAGGAAAATTTAAAAGCAGACATTTGTAACTAACTGGGTTTTTTGGGGGGGTTTGTTTCAGAGCCAAATTTTCCTCCACTGCCTGGATTTATTCCTCTCAAGCCATGCTTCCATCAAGACTTTGAAGACATCCCTGAACAGCACCGCAGCATGTGCAAGAAAATGTACCACCTGTGGATATGTGAGAGGCTATAAGAACTGTTGGATGTTATTCTTAACTCCTAATTGCACATCATTTTAGCATTAACCTATGATGGGCTTAGCTTGCTTTCATTTAAAAAAAACAAAATGAAGGTTTTACCATCAAAGATTAAATTGCACCACTATGTTTCTACAGTACTTTCCTTTAGATTACATGTTTCCTTCTCTGTGATCAGACACTATGGAACAAAGAAATGGTTCATGTTGTGCTTTAGTTAAAATATACAGTACATTTTTTGACTGTAGTTGTGATAACTAGATGGGCTTGTTTGCAGTCAGTCAAACACAGCAGATCTCATGGTTTGGACAGATCAGTAAATAAAAAAAAATTAAAAAAAAGGCTGAATCTTTTTTTACTCAATGCGGCACAATGATGTTTGTGACAGACTTGAATAATCCCTCCTTTTCTGCTAGATATGCAGGAGCGAAGAAAAAAAAAGATAAAATTAATCCAGCGTTGATATGAAAATCGTATAATAATTTACCACATGGGAACAATTCAGTAACTAGGTACTGGGCGATATGAAAATATCAAAACATGTTAGGAGCTCAGGTGTGGATGCAAGGAGGTAAATTATTTTTACTAAATGCAATGAGCACAGAAGATCCTCTTTTTTAATTTAAATGCTGTAGCTCAGTGTTGTGTAAACAAATGTTGATTGCAATATCAAAATTATTTCCTCTGTGAAATAAAAGAGGAGATTTGTTACACTCACTCTGAATATCCTTTAATTCAGCAAACATTTTTTTCTTTCTGAAAGCGCTTTTTTTTGCTTAAATGTTTTAATGCTCCAATTTATTGTTCATTTGCGTTTTGTGCCAACTTTTGTGTTGCTTTATTATTTATTTGCTACAGCCCGCAGATGCAATGTGCTTGTTGCTATTTAGACTCCAGAATCGTTTTATTTTTTATGTTTGTGTATTTCTTCTATATTAATTTGTGAAAAGCATTTAAAGTCAGAAGCATCTGGTGTTTTCTGATGTTTTTGGTCTATTTTTCAGGTTCATAATTTCCTTGCAAAACATTTAATTCCCTCTGTAAACCCACATTTTAAACTGAGAAGCCGCCCTTGATAGAACAAAAGGAAAAGCAAGCACAGTCCACATGAGAACCAAATGTGTGAACAGAAATTGTTTCAACTGAATGGCTGGACACAAATCATTTTGTGAGACATGATAAATTAGTCATGCCTATTATCATCTCAGTGCCCTCTCTCTCTTTCTTTCTTTTTCTTTCCTCTCCATTTGAACGAGCACGTATTAAAAAGATTCTGTCTGTTTGCATGTTTTTTACCTTTGACGGGAGTTTCTCTGTGCTGCTCTTGCAGTGAACAGTGCCACACTTGTAGTAAATCTCATTGGCTGCTTTGCTTGGATGTTTGGTGGAGGTGGAGTGACCAACTTTGGACTGGCCATCATCTGGCTCCTAATGTTCACTCCTTGCTCCTACGTGTGCTGGTTCAGACCCATCTACAAGGCCTTCAAGTAAGATTTACAGAGTTTTTTTTTTAACAATCTATTAACGCCAAACTGTTCCAAAAACTTGTAACAGTTTGGAGCTGGAGTTGGAATAAAACTAAAGTGATACAAGATAATGCAAACAGTTTTACAAAGTCTTACAAATAGGCATTCTGCACAGTTATAGTGATATGAAAGATGTCTATTGCAGATTGTAGATGTTTATTGCTTTTGTATGTTTTTTGGTTTTGTTTTGTTTTAGGACTGACAGCTCCTTCAACTTTATGATGTTCTTCTTTGTGTTCATGGCACAAGTTGGAATCAGTATCATCCAGAGCATTGGCATCCCGGGATGGGGAGTATGGTGAGAGTCAAAGAGAGGCCAGACTCTTTCATTTCTGTTACTGAAATGGAATCTGTTACTGAACAAAAAGCCCATTTCTTTACAATTTTTTTGTGTAGCCACAATATAGAAACATTCAGACATGATTCAAAAAGAAAACAAACAAAACAACAGCAACAATAAAAATGTCCTCATTTTAAGAAATGTTCTCTGAGAAACTGCAACCTCACTGTCAGGGTTTGCAGAAAGAAGGAACAGAAACAACTTACATGTTAGGAAGAAGTTCAGGAAACCAAGAATCAAATATAATGAGGAACAAATAGGAAACAGGTGTGTGGAGGAAAGAGAGTGGGGCCGTGATCAACAGAACCCAGAACAAGTGTGCAGCAAGAAAGCACAAAGTAGAAGACAAAAAGTTAACAAAGATGAAGGACAATACTAATAGGTAAAAGTCTAACGTGAACACAACTGAAACTACATTTATTTTTAACCATAGTTTAATCATTATTCTATGACTTACAACACCATTAAAAATTGTTCTGCAATAAAATGTAAATTGCTTTTTTATACCTTACAGTCAATTTTACTATTACTGATGTTATTCCGAGCTTTAACTCCAAAGAACCATTTGATCAGTGAGGTAAAACATATGGCCATAGGGCATTAAACATTCTGCTTCACAGTCTTCAGTCACAGGTACTGTAATTATTAAAGAAGGCAGTTTATAAAAAAAATATATATATAGTTTTGGGCTTGACAGTTACTAACATTGAAAAAAACTTGGAAAAAAAATCACAACTTTGGCAATTTGATGGGGCTTCGAGATATAAAAATCACTTTGATGTGTGCTGGTGTGAGCTCTGAAATTAAATACTCTTTGCTCTCATGTAATGTATTACAGTGTTCATATTTACACTTATTTCAAAATGCTACACATTCTGCAGTAAAGGTGAGCAGAGGGTATTGAGAGTTTCACTAAAATTCTCTGCAAAGAAGATAGAAAAAGACAGAAAGGAAGTAAAGGCTACAGTATCATAATTTTGTTGGATTCTGACTCAAGTAGAACTCATAAATGTTTTATTAGAACGTCAATTGTGTCAACTTGCTTAAAAGCACTAAAGACTATATTACATCTCTTTTACTACAGATACCCACCTGCACATGCACTAATGTTTCAATTTCCCTCACTGGAACAAAAGCCACCATTACACCTGAAAAGGATCATATTTGCTTTGGGAAGATTTTATAATATTTTTAGCTCAAGCAAGATCTCTCCTCTGAACAGATTAAGTGTTTTTTTTTTCTTTTTTTCTGCTACTTTCATTAAAATGACAGTGAAAAACCATCAGATATTGCCCCTTTATATAACTTTTACGATAGTCCTGTTATTGGATTTTGAGAGGCCAATAAAATAATCTTGAAAATGTCGCCTGGCTCCAGCTGATGATCAGAAATTAATATTATTACAGCCTCCATAAAGTTTGTAAATGTCAGCATGTGCAGCCAAATGTTCCCAAGCATAAAACTTTAACTTTTAATAACACAGCACTCAGATCTACTGATTTATTAGCATCCAGATGTTAAGTTGTGGTTTCATGTGGATGACAGTAACAGATTATCTCAGCTTCTGTGTTCAGACTTTGTGACATTTGTTGACATTCATATTTTTTGTCTTTCAGTGGTTGGTTGGCAACCATCTCCTACTTCAGCTATAATATTTTGATTGCTATAATCATGCTCGTCCCTACAATCATGTTCACTGCTGTGGCCTCGCTGTCCTTCATTGCACTTACTAAGGTAAAAGTTCTTTACCAGGTCTGATAAATAAATGTCTTTATCTAAATTAAGATATCGACATAGTGTGTGTAGAAACATGAATCAAATAAAAACATTGATATAATTTTCTGTTATCATTGTTCATCGCCACAAAAGGTGGATTATAGGATAAATACTTGTGTATGTGTGTATGTACTTCGTGCTTTTTTGTCTGTTAGCAAAAAATCTCATGAACCAGAGAAAAAAAATATTTAAAACTCCCAGAAAGCAGTCATTCAATGCACAAATGGTTACAAATAAAATAACCCATGCATACAATATTTAAAATAATTAAAACCACCTTCTTTCCACCTGAGATGGTGCTGACATTCCTTTGTGATGCCACATTTCCTGCAGATCCATAATTTCTACCGAGGCACTGGTGCCAGCTTCTCCAAAGCTCAGGAGGAATGGGCCACAGGGGCCTGGAAGAACCCTCACGTCCAGGCAGCAGCCCAACAGGCCGCCATGGGGGCAGCTGCCGGAACCATGCAGGATCAGTACTCCAGCCCACATTATGAAAATCAGATGTAGCATCGCCAAGACCAGGGGTGTCACAGATGTAACGCCAAAACTGGAGTTTGAAAGATTGAAACCATCTCCCATCACCAAGGTGATTATTAAAATCAACGGGATGCCTTCAACGCGTAACAGTGCAGGCAACTAACTAACTGTGGTATATTAGATCATTTTATATATAACTAAATATCTATCTTTCTAAATTTGAAAAAAAAATAAAATAATAAGTGTTAGTGTAGTGGCTGTAACTGTACCTGCAAGGTAATTTATATACATGAGGTTCTAGAAATGTGTTTAAGTAAAACCAAATAGACTTCAGGCTTTCATATTTGTTTCATTCAAAATACAACTTCTTGTAATGTTGATTAAAATGTTCAGCATCACCTTTTTTATTGATAGTGTTCAGATGAAAAAAAATGGTGCAATTTTATTATTTTATTTGTTTTGAACTAAAACAACCAAGGAATTATGTGATACTGTAAAGTTACAACGACCTCAGAAAGGTTTTAAAACATACATATGCAATTATAAAAACTTCTACTGTGATATACAATTTTGTCAGTATTAATCCAGGTCTTTCAAGTGGATGTAGCTAATCAGTGATAAACTCTTGGAGTTGCCTCTGTTTTGTTTCCTGTTTTACACCGCACTCTGAAAACTGCAAATTAAAATCACAAACTGACTTAACTAAAGTGTCATGTGTAATCAGTCTTATTTTTGTTGAAAAATAGGAAGGATTTTGTACTTTATGTCAACTTGATCTGTGTCCCTTTGCGAGATATACTGTGTATTTTGCATTTTGAAAAATGAACCTGCCTTTCTGCTGTTTGGCTGTATGACCACAGAGAGGCGCTGATGGATCTTGAATGAAATAAATAAATTTAAAAAAAGCTCCAACATGTACACATGTACCCTCAGAATTCTTTTAAATATTATCTTAATTTATTTTTCCTCAATCTGTAATTTGCATTATTAAAGAAAAGAAAACAAAAATATGGTCAGTTTTATTGATGGCACGATGGCGGAGGATGGAGACAGAAACATTAAATGCGCACACCAGAGAAAAATAGTTGTTGGTGAGAGTAGCTCAGTCATTTTGGGATTTTAAAAACAATAAACATCAGGTTTATACTCAGCAAGATTCAATATTTGTAGAAAACAAAAAGCCTATTATTTGAGTGTTTGTGATGTTTGCTCCATTTAATCAAGACATTCTACTCAATCATTATTAATATGTGCTTTATATTGTTTCCAATACATTACACACAGAAAATGATTCTTCACATTTAAACACTGTTAGTACTGAAAAAAATCACAAGATGGAGGGACATCGACTGGCTTTAGGTGGCAGTATTGTCCCACTATGGTGGTTCCCTCAGGCTGCTCACCAGGAACACAATGAGGCTCCAGTTTTTCCACGTTGTGTGTTACTAAAGTCATACAAGAGTACATGGAATCTAAAAACATTAGGGTGATTGATACCTCTTGCTCACCCCGAAGTAGTTTTGTTTCTCTCCTAAATTTACATAAAGCCAACAATTTTCCCCCGACACCCTGCGAGCAGGAGACATCAGAGAATAAATTTAAAATACACTTTGAATGGATTTATCTTTGGCTGTTCTTGCCCCCACTCATTACCTCTCCCTGTGCTGTGAGTGTGATATAAACACTTTGGGAAGTGGGGGAGCAACATAAAAGCTGCCTAAACTACTCCTGGTGTTTTTAAAACTGATTTCTTTTTCTTTTTTTTCATTTATGAGAAAATATCTGTCCACATTATTCTAACAAAACAGCTGAAATCCCCATGCTGGGCCACTAGGCGGTGAACACATCTTCATTACCAACACATCAAAATAAAGAGCAAGAACAATCCCAGAAGGACTGAAGATTCTTCTAAAACATTTTTAGTCTCATCCTTGTTTATATTGCTTACAAATTTCCCTCATTAATCTTTTCACTATAAAACAAACAAACAAACAAAACAATATTGGTGGCAGAAGAGGAGAAAATGAGAGAATATGGTAAAAATGGCAAAAAAAAAAAAGACTTCTTTTGTGCTTTGGTTTCTAAGGTTTGTTTTCTGCCCACACACATTCACAGAAACAAAAAACAAAACAACATTTCTTTTTTTCTCATTTTGGAATGTGTCTTTTTAAAATCTTTTTGCAACAAAAAACTCCATTTGTGTGTGGATTGTGTGTGGATGGGATGTGCAATGGCAGCAAAAATTGCAGTTTTTTTTTTTTAAAATAATGAGAGTAGTGCGGACAAGACCTGAGACTTCAGTACAGATGCCCATAGGACCCACCAACAAACACTGTATTGGCCGTGACGCGCCCTGTGTCGATTACAGCAAAGACTTGTGACACTGAATAAACAGTCTGACAAAATATATTCATAAATTCAAAATGAGTTACGACTAAACACGGTAGACTTTAGCAAAATCAATTATGTCCACAAAATGATTGTACAAAACCCACATCTCTCTTCCTTTTATTCTACAAAGTCAAAAGTTATATTTTAATTTGATTTCATAGTGGGCTACTAGTTACCATATCACAGCACCGGCCCCAAGTCTAATCTGCTTTTGATTCCAACAGCACCGGAGTTACTCTTCAGTCTGTATAGTCTCTTAGCTGCAAAGGCTTATTTGAGACACTGTGCCGATAAGGGAAAAGACGAAAGCAATTGGTCTCACCGCACTTCGTCTTGTGTTCATTTGACCCACGTTTCACAATACACTGAACTTTTACTATAGATCTCTTCCATTATTTTATCTCCGCCTCATAAGTCTAACAAATAAAGGCCAACAGAGAAAGGTATTTTCAAAATTCATGACACAAAACAAGCTGCTACCATATTGTTAGAGTTTAGATAGATGGATGTTTTTAACCAACAAAAAAGATTTCTGCATCAAAATGTTTAAAAGCTGTCAATTCAGAGTCATGATTATATTTAGCTTCTGAATGTCCATGTCTTTTGTTTGGCCCTGTTACAATATTCCAAACTTACATTATGAAAAGTATTGTTCTGGTCAAAAATGTGAACATGCCAACTTTCTTGCTGTGCCATAACTTTTAACCTGCTGTATCTGAAAAGAGTCAGACAAACCAGTTCAATTCTCTTTCTGTGCAGACTTACAGGACTAGTTTGAAGTCAGGTTTTGTAGAAATGATAAGCAGTTCATATCTTACTTTCTGAACAACATTAACTTAGAAACAGAGAACAGGGCTAAAACCACAGTGGATTGCTGCCATCTTAAAACAACCTAAATCTGAAAAAAATAAATAATAAAAACCACAACCACGTTAATTATGAAGCTAATTACGCTGACATCAAAGCACAAATATTTTGAAGTTTTTCTGACATGCAGGTCAAAACCAACAACAGCATTGAGGGGTTGTGGGAAAGAGCATAGTAAGGTGAACACAGAGGCCACGATATGACCTAAAGCTGACTGAGCACAGTGGGTTTTTGTATTCAGGTTCTCAGGAGAAACAGAAATAAAGTGCTCTTTCATGCTGTTAAACACACCCAAACACACACATTGAGAAAAAAAAAAAACTGCCTGAACAAAGGTGTACAGACAAGCAAACACACAGGCTCGTCTGTGCATCTCTGTGTACACAAGATTTACACGTGGATTTAGGATCCCAACACCAAACAAATTTGTGATAACTGTTTCCTGAGAGCAGCAGACCCACCCAGAAATCCCATGGGTAAAACTGAGCGGAGTGCAGATGAAGGAGCAGCTTATGTAAAGATGTTCTCACATTGTAATTTGCACCACAGAAGGCACAGTTCATGGCAACATTTCTACACAAACGTTTTAACAAAGGAGTTTACGAAAGGACCAAGGACAAAGTCAATATCTGTAAAGGAGTGGGTTAACCTTGCTCCTGTACATCTGCAGCCTGCATATTAGACAGTCAATAGTTAGGGCGGCTACGGATAGAATAAAAAGTAAAAATGGGAAAAGGTTACAACTGTGCTAATAATTATTTTAAAAATGTCTTCTTTTGAATTTCAGTAAAGTGGTGGATACTGCTGAACAACTGAGCTTGACTGAGCTTTTTGCAAGATTTCATTAGCAGTGTTACAACTAACAACAAAAACCTCACTGAGATCATCAGAGGTTAGAACCAAAGGAAATAACTCATTATAACTTAGAGGAATCACAGTTGTAAAAACAACTTGTTCTTTTAATAGTATAACTAATAAATACTTGTCTTATAGTGCATTACCATGTATGCCAATATGGCTCCAATAAATCTCTATTTGAAACATATCTACTTTGTTTAGAATTAAGTACAAATTTGTTATAATATTATTAACCGTCAGAAGGTTTCCTATGGTGTAACTTCTATTTGTGGTGAAGGAAATAAGATAGCCAAATAAAAATAAACTGTATACACAGTCCATATGTAAACAAACGGCAGTGTTGATTTCTACACTTGCAGGCTGCTTGGAGCAAATTGGATCTTGAATGAATGAACCAGTAAATCACATCTTGAATTTATGTTAGAGCTCTCAAACAATGAACATTTCGTAGTTAGTCCCATTTATTTGCAAATCTACTTTGTTTTGCAATCTTTTTTACATAAATTAATAATTTTCAAAAGAAGAAATATAATATACGTATGTACTATAATTGTCCCTTATTGCTCTGGCCTTGTGTGTAATCTGCAAGAGAAGTGAGTAATCACTCACAGTGCAACCAGGGTCCAGTCCCAGCTGAACTTTGATTTCGGTTTTGGCATAAAACTCAATTAAATAAACATAAGACCTGCAGCCTGGAGCTATTGGCATTACTTATTAAATAATCCCGTCCTAGATCATCTTTATGTGCGTGTGATGAGAGGAATCAGAGGCCGCCACTAAGGAGGGGTTACCCAGCTGTCTGGAGTGCATCCATGTTTATCAGCGAGGGATTGCTGCTGCCACCGGGCTGTGAAATCACTGATCTGATGATGGGAGTCGTCCCCCTGACAGTGCGGGAAACAGTGACAGTGGAGGCTGGAGAATGAGTCTGGTGAAATATGGGCCTGTCATCAGGGAGAGAGGCTGAGCACAGCGGCGCAGGGCCGTCGCTCCCCGTGGCTGGCTTCATCATTGACACTCCCCATGGAGCGGAGTGGTGGAGAGGGGGGGCTGGTAAATGAGAGAGAATTGGAGGCGACCTGATTAAGTCTTGAAGCCTATCTTACCTATACAAGTTGTCCTCATTTGTTCCAATTGCCTCGGACTATAAACACAAATATACCAACTTCAATTTCTGCCTTTCAAGGGAGGAAAGCCCTAATGAGAATTTATTGCCCTGTTGTTGTGACCATGAAGACTCCCAGGGATTTTGGAAGAATTGTGCATTTCCATGCTCCTTAAAACTGATGTGAGGGAACTAAGATGTAAGGAAGAATGCTGTTTTTTTCCCAGCAAAGTCTAGCAATCTCATTTGATGAGGTATCGAGTATTTAAATTATTAGCTGATGTACACAAACAAGGCTCAACACGAGCTGCTTCTCTGTTTTGTATTACAGCTAACACATTTATGCTGGTGTGAAGTAAAATATTTGTTAATTCAAATACCCACATACCCAAACATATACATATATATTAATATATATCGTGGAATGAGCTTTCTGTTTGGTATTAGCTATTATCAGAACAAATGAGCCAGCAACTGCAGCTGCACGGAAATCAGAATCCATATTTTATGCTCACTATTCAAAAGTCTTCATCCATTCACTCTTTCTTAGCCAGTATTTTCTCATCTGTCTCTATTCTTGCTTTACAAAGCCAGCCTTTCCTCTTACCTTTACCATGCAGCAATGTGTTGATCCCTATGGAAATGAAGATTTCCTTACAACTTTATTCATTTAATTAGGTTGCAAAGCAGAGCTACAGCCAGAAGATGAATTACCTGTGGCCTTGAGTTTGTGTCACAGGATCTCTACTCAGGAGTCTGCAAAAATTAGACCTCAACTCTGAAGTTTTTCTTTGGCAATGACAATTTGCAGACAGATCTCCATTCTCTCTTTACTACATTCAAATATTCTTGCAAAAAACCTGCTGCAGTGAAGAATGAAGGTCTGAAGTTATGTCTTTCAGCTGCGTCTCATCGTAGGGCAAATTAGAGTGAAGTGGTTTGAAAATTTATGAACATTTTGGTAAAGGGTAGTAAAATCCAAGTAATAAAAGAGAAGGTGCTTTTTTGTATGAAGAGAGTGCTTTTAAATTCTGACCAAAAAAAGTAAAGAAAAAGAAAAAAAAAGGAGTTTTATTTTAGATTACATATTATCTATAAATAAATTTATCCTGAATAATAGTTGTAAAAAAATGGGCTCAAAATTGGCCCAGTCTAATAAAGATGTATTCAGTGAAAGATTCATTAAGCTCTCGCATGTTCTGTATGCAGATTTCGGAGGCAAAGTGCCCCAGAAAAAAAAATAATTCTGATTAAACGCGAGTAGTAATTAAAATTTGAACACAAACACTCACTCATTATGTGACCTGGACATGAACTAATACACACACACACTGGCTGTGGCTGAAATGAGGCAGGGATGGGGAGGATGCGGTCTGGTTGTGAGCAAATTAATGAAGCTGAGTGATGTTAGTGTGTCATCAAAGTCATAAATTTAAGGTTTTGCACAGCATGAGAAAAACAAACATCTCGTATATAATAAATTTTCACATGTGCAGGGGAGAAAAACAACAACAACAACAACAAAAAACAAACATACATAACAGGATAAAATAATGACTATAAATTGTAAAAACACTTTGGTTCATATTGACACTTTGTCAATATGCACCATCTTAAAACCTTGAAGGGTTGAATGGTGACAGATCAAAATTTTAATTGCAGGTTGAACTACTGACAGTTACAATATAAGACTTTATTTATTTTTAAACGGATAACTTAGATATTTTTGTAGTGAAATTCTGCAAAAACGGTTATGTGTATATATATATCTTACCTGCTAAAACTTTATGGTTATTTACAAGTGCAAATGGTGACAGCAACAATAATAAAAACATATTTCTGATGCATTCAGACTGTACAGGCTATTAATAGCTAGTCCAATTGCAACCACTTCTAAAGTGGATTTTGTCATCCTAAACCAATTTCATAGTGGTTCATGCAAACCCTTTTATTTAAATATTTGCGCAGTTACCAGTTTTGTATTACACAGTTAAACCAGCAGACCCATCCATCCATCCATCCATTTTCCTTACCTGCTTCTCCATTCCGGGTCTAAACCAGCAGACATTTTATGATATTCTTGCAGGAAGAGCACCCTGGCTATACTGGAAGTGCAACAGCTAGTTGCTGCTGCCACTATATGCAGTTGCAAATAACGACAGCAATCGGAATTTATGTAATTTATTGTGTAACGTGACCATGACAACCACGGACATCTTTGTATTATAGTGTTCACATAAGACATAAGATGGCAACAATTCCCTTTGGTTTTGGCTGTGTTCGAACTAGCTGTTAACCAGTCAGACGTAAATTCTATTTCTCCAAACTGAGGCCCCTCAAAGAGCTATCTACAGTAGGTAAGACATTAATTGTTCATATTCTTTTCACAGAACTTCATTTCAAATTGTCCAAACTATTCTTTTAACACCTTCAGTGCACTTCAACTGTCACCTGGTGTCCTTCTTCACTCGTAATGCCAGGTAATTAAACCAAAGGTCATTTACAATATGCTGCCCTAATTTGGTAATGATAAACAACTCCATCTCCAGAAAAGCTGTTTTTTTGTGTTTTGCCGTTCTCAGCATTAACAGCATTGCACCCATGACCCCTCATCCTCCCACCCCCCAGTCTAGATGCTGTTTTGTGTATTCACTGATGTTTTGCAACTAAAAATGCTGGAAGATGTAATCAGTCTTGCTTGACTTCACTTGATCTGTTTCCTCAATTAGGTTGCAAGCTTACAACCGCAGAACGCTTGCTGCTTTAACATAGGTTTTTTGGTAAAGTCAATGTGGCCTGTTGTTAAAGGAAGTGTTTGTCTTGGGGGAGGGTTTTCACAGCCTTTCTTGCAGATCCTCTGTTTATCAGTGATCAGATATAACATTTTGTTGCCCAAAGCAAAGTATAAAAATGTGTGAAAGGATTTGTCTTTAACATGTTGCGACTAGCTTCATGTCTACAATACATTTCCTTTCTCTCAGGATGCTAACACAAGGTTTTACCACATGTGCTTTTGAAGAGGTGCTGACACGCAGAGCTCATGTGTTGAAGGAAAATAAAACTGCAACACCGAAGGAGGCATAACACATAGCCTCTATCAGAAATATTTTGCGAAAGTGTGCTGTTTGAATTGTTTGCGCAGTTTGAATGAGTTTAGGAAATTAACGTATGGCTTTGCATACAACTCACTATGAGTTTCTCTTGGAACAGGAAAAGTCAAGACACGGCACATGGTGGTAGGGGAACAGCATAATCTGATCCCTGCAATCCTGCAGAATCTAATGAGCTGTTCTGACCATGTACACTTCCTGCCTCATGAAGCCATTTGTGAAAAATTTGTCCCTCCACTCTCTACTTCCTCGACTTTCTAAAAACCGTGCCAGTGTTGGCATGATGCACACTGTGCATATTCCATATCTCAGCGATTCAGTGTGTGTCTGTTGGGTTTTGTTCTGTACACCCCTCAGGGTATTTTTATATGCTCCTCTTTGAATCTCACACTGTTTGGATTCACTAGGGAAACATCCTCCAGCACGTTTTGAATAATCACAATTGCATATTTGTTTGTGCCTGAACACATTTATGTGTATGTAACTCAACGACTTTGACAGCCATTACAGAAGCAGCTGTGGCGAATGTGCAGCAGTATGTTCTCGTCATTACCAATAACAAGAACATGGAGCTGGAACTGTAAAAGAGGCTCCTGGTGGACGTTGAACATTACTGCCTAAAGCCCTCTGAGGAATACAGTTAAAGAGAAGATAGACTTCAGAAACTCTGTTTAAGCAACAGATGCATGAAAATAACTGGGAGGCATTATTCTAAAACACTGAAGTATTGTAAAACTGGGGCTTCTCAACAAGTACAGCAAAATCCGTTCACTGTTCACACACACACACACATACACACCTATGCACACAAAATCTCCTGACAATGCAGAGCAACATTTAGCTTCTCCCCCTCATCACAGCAGTTTATATGTCACCATCTTATTGTCTTACAGAGACTTACATACATCTACATTACAAGAACTGTGGACAAAACAGAGAACTATACCTTCCACCATGTATACTGTAAGGCATAGTGCTTTATTTTTCTTTTTCTTTCTGTGAACAACTAGAACAAACAGTCCAAAACTTGATGAAGTCGAATTATGGGAAGTGGGGCACCCAGGCTTTGTAAGGACATACAGTATGAGAAAGAGAACCGTATAACAAAACAGGATCATGGATTTTAATTCCACCAGGAGGCAGGAAATTCCTCAGTGAGGAATGTCTGTGTTGTTCAAATGCCGTATTTCAGTAGTGAAGCTTACTGCAGTAAGTCCCAGTTTAGTGGGTAAACTGCACAATTGAACGCATAATAATAAATAATATTTTGGTGAGTAGATATGTAGATTCTTTCATAAAAAAAATAAAAAACTTGAAGTATTTTGTTGTTGTGTTTTCAACGTTTTCAAGATTTTCAAGATTTTCAACATGATCTCCTTTTGCAAACATAAAGAAAACACAAATAAAAATAATTTGAGCATATATGGCATTCTTATTCATGTAGGAATAAAAGTTCATCTTAAGCATCACTCTTGTCATCTTTTAGATTTTTTTTCACATCAACACGAATGTAAATTAAACAAGTGTATTGTTATCATTGTTGCAGTTAGTTAAAACATGTTTTTATCATTTAAGCAAACATGTTGGGTCTGATGAATGAATTATGATTACACACAGACTACATTTTTGTTTTGAAAATCTGAGCAAAAGAATAGATATTCACATTTTTGACTTTGTGCGTACACAAATTAACTGTGCAGTGTTTGATGCATCCTTGACAGAGTTGTCAAAACTCCTTATATTTGTCTATTTTATGTTCTTCTGGCTGCTGTACGGTGTCTGGTTTCAGAATAACATATATCATGGAACATGCAAGTTTTTATTAACTTTTTTTTGTTTTTTAATCTGATTTGGTGCAGCTGAATGACATTTTCAAATAATAATTTACAGAAAAAAATCGCCAAGAGAAAATAAATAAATAAAATTAATGAAAATAAGAAAGAAACAAAAATGAATGGCTCTATCAATGTTTTGAAAGTTTGTGTTGATGATGGTCAAATCAGGTCGTTTTCTGCCGTCACCAACTTCCTGTATTTATGAAAAACAGCTTTATCCAAACTTGACAAAATTATCTGCAGTTCCCCGGGAACTAAGATACTGCACTTTAGATACCACATCTTTTATATTACAAAATAAATTATTCTAGTGATGTGTTAGGATGTTTCCCCCAATGCATATAAATACCTTGTGCAAGCCTGCAGTCACAACAGTAAGAGTGGGTTATAGAGGTCAAACAGCATTAAATACACAAAGAAGGCATGTATATAGATTTATTGAATTAGAAAATTTAAACAGTTTATTGATGGAAAAATACAGTTTTTCAGCATCAAAACAAATAAAGAAAGGCCACGTAACTATTTCAGTGAGTGTACAGTGTGATAAAACATACTAATGTTTAGTTAGGAACCCTCCACAGTCAATGTTAATGTATTAAATACTTTTTTAGAACATTTTGTTGAAGATAAAAACCTAATTACACAACAGTGACCAATCCGGATGTTTCCCCATCTGGAAAGAGATGCAAGCCATTTCTATGAATAACTTGGTAAAAAACTTGGTAAAAATATATTTTTTTACTTTTTGATATCAGTTACCATTTCATTTAGGCAACAAAAAACTATTTTAGGTTAAGGAAATCATAACCTTTCACAATGCCAACTACATTCAGATTAATTACACCCTGCATCTCCTTTGTTTTCTGGGTTGCCATGGTGATGAATCCCACATCAATGAAAAAGAGGAAAGTAAAATAACCTGGTTATGTTTTCATAGAATCTGCTTCAAGCATTCAGGACTTTCTACTGAATTCTTTTGGCCTAATCTGATGTGGTGCACTGTGTGTTAAATAGTGATACAAGGGTTCTTGCTCAAACATTCTGAATGTTATAGGACAATATTTAAAGCTTCCTGTAGGATTATAAGATACTAAAGATTGAATCAAAAAAGATAGTTACAGTACAAAATGACAGACCTGCAGATTGTAGGCAATATCAAAAATACATCTGCTATTCATTTAAAAGATAACACACTTTTTTTTTTCTAAATACCTCCAACAAACTGTTTTTGTTGCATTATTTAACCAGTACATATTGATATATAGAGACTGGATTTTTACCAAAAACAAGTTTTAACAAAGAAAAAAATTATATATCAGTAATGTTGTAAATATGACATTGGCAATTCATTAAATCCTGGTGTTCATTTGAAACTGAATTTTTGGTTATAAATTACTATTGGAAGGTCTTGTGCAAGAACTATTCGAACAGTTTACACTTTACACTTATTAATTACCTTTATATATTAAAATGGATGAAAAATCAGACTGTGGCTAACTTGTGATTTCAAAAAACGTCATTGCACAATGGGCAGTATTGGGAATAAAGTGTCTCAAAGTAATGCCTTAAGAGTTTTCAGAAGGCTTTCTATCTAGCAATGTGGCACACAAGTTTTGCATTCAAGTAAAAGGTTTCTAGGTCCTTTTTCAAACAAGTATTCTGTCACTGTAGACTGTTTACTCAATCTGACTGTGTTGAAGCCACATAAAAACCAAGAATGAAACAAAGGCATAACACTTATAACACATCCTATGTCTCTTTTGCTCCTCAGGAGTCAGCTAGTCCTTAAACACAGCAGCATACATGTGTAGTTCACTTAGCCAGGGAGGACAGACCTTACATCAGTGCTCAAATGAATTTATAGTTTTGAATAAAAAGGAAAAGAACAACATGGTACGTTGCTTCTTGTGTCATAAAACATATTAATCAGCAGCCAAGAAAAAGGCTTGATATTTGAAGCAGCTCAGGGTCTCAACATTTTAAACTTAGCTAAAGCTGCCACTTTCTATTGTTGAGTATTTGAGTATTAGCTGTGAATCTGCAGTTTTTCTGAGATCATTGAAACATCTTGAATAACCATGTGACTTTTTAGGCTTCATGCATTTAAACCAGATACCCAGTTGGATACTGATATGAAAACTTGGTCAAAATAACAACACATTGCCTTGGTTATTCTTAGTATTAGCCTACAGAGGTTTGGATATAAACTAGAGAAAATGGTTTACAGTGGAGAGTCAGTACAATAGTTTTTTCTGACAATTAAACAAATGTCCACATGGTATTCCAAAAAAAGAGTTTGACTTTTCAGCAAGTAATTTATTATTGTATCTAGGTTATTTTAAGAGCAGTAGTAATGCTATTGCCTGTTATTTATAGCAGGTCTCATTCTGATATCTCATTCACTTATAATGTCTTGTCTCAGTGCTGAAAAGTGCTCACAAACAAGTGAGGAGGTAAATTTAAATCCTACCATCTACACATTAACAGTTGATCTAACCTACCTAATTGTTTAAAGTTCTATCTCACTGCTATAATTGTCACATTTGGTTGTGCACTAGAAAGACACTGATTAATTTCTGTTTTAATCTACAAGAAACCAAACAGTCTGCCATGTACCTCAACATAAAATGAGGTCACTTTGAAACAATTCAACTCCTACTCCTTTGGCACTCAGTATTTCTGTAAAAATAACAAAAAAACAAATGAAGTAAAGCTGCTCATTTTCTTTTCAGATCTGTAGTATTAACACAGTGTAGATTTATAATTAGATAAAAAAATAGGTAGTAACCTATTGTAGGGAAATCTATAGGAAACATTAATTTGCCAAATTTGGAGAGGTAGGTAGAGATTTTGTTTGTTTCTTTTTTTAACATGTGTTTAACTACTTCAATAATTCCAGAAAAAAAAAACCAAACAATTACAGTAACTTAAAAATGGATAAACAAATCAAAATTAATTATATTAAAATAATGTCTATAAGTAAAATCATGCATTATTGGACTATCTGTATAGACATTGTTCAAATGGTGTAGATGACCTATGTGCCATCAGACCAGTGTTGGTGTTGAAGACAATGCATACTATACTGTCTTCTTGAAAGCCCCCTTTCTGCCAGAGGGGTTTGCTGTCCCTATTGTACTGAAATAAGGGAAGAAAAATGGAGACAGTGCCAGCATGCTAAAATTCCAAGTTCATAGTGTCCATTACTGATGGTCTGTCATTTCTGCTGGCTTACAATTTGATACTGACAACTGCAACTATGACCTGCTGTCTTCCTCTTGCTGTTAACACAATATTGAACAGGATGGGCCTGGAAAAATCACAGTATCCCAGCTCGACCGGCTGAGGCAGTGAAGAGAGAAAGAGAAAAACAAACTGACAAATTATAGTTTTTCTGAGTCACTGGGCATTTCTGTCTGTTCCCACACGAATACACGGATGAATGCAGGACTTTCTCCCTAATTTTATTTGTTAGATTGCAGCTGAACTCAAACTCATCTGCATGGATATACAGTACACACCTTTTGTTTAAAAGCCAGTGATGTGAAGAAAGCACGTAATCAGACCAAGCCGGTACAAGATAAAACATTTTAAAGTCTAACATAGAAGGCAGAGCCATGAACTGTTGTTGGGAAGCTGATGTGTAATATCCATTATGGATTGGTGTGAGGGGAATCATGTTTACTTTAAACCTCCACATTTATAGTGCCAGAGGAACTCTTGTTTGCTGTTGGCTCAGGATCTTATAAAGCAACACATGAAAACAAACAACACCAACAAAACCAAAACAAATGGATTCCATTCACATCTCAATGGAATAGCAATCAGGGTCAGGACCTGCAAAAAAGGCAGACAACAAATAGACTTTTTTTAGGGATTTTGTAACTTTCAATTCTTAGCAAATAGTTTCAGTGCAGCGTAGTGAATAACATCTTGAGTCTGCTCAAAGAGGCCATAATAGGCTTAGTAACATGATTATAATATTATTTTAGGATCTGTTATATGCTTTGAGGTTCAAAAACATATGGTAAATTACAGAAATCTGCTCTATTTGCCATGAGAAGCAGTCCCATTAAAATAAAATGACTTTGTCTTTCCTTGTATTTGAGTTTCCATTCATGTTGAGGGAGTCAGTGTTTTATCTGATCACAACTCTCCCAGCCTCCTGACCAGATAGTTTAACTTGAGGGCATACCAAACTTGTCACAAGCTGAGTACACAAAGATGCAAGTGTCTTCTGTGGATGAAAATAACTTCTTGTTGTGGACTTTGGAGACTTATAAAAGGCTACCACTGAAGGAGGGGAACATTCAAATAGTCTAATCATTTTCTTCTAACCTATTTAACAGGTTGTTATTGGTCAAACTGTGAAAGAAAAACTACAATATCAGAAAAGGCAATGTTGCGAATTACCATTACCATGCAGTGCTGACTTCTTTTCTTCCCCCTTGTTTATCTGTTTGACACACTTATTTTAGTTTTCTTTATTAAAATAAAAGCAAACAATAAAACTGAAATTCTTAAGTCACCCCTCAGTTATTGTTGCAAGCTGCCATAAAAGGTGGGCGACCATGTAGTTGTCTGTGTGTGCCTTCGTTTGTGTGTCTGTTAGTGAAAGATCTCACAAACAACCAGATGGATTTTGTTAAACCTGTTAAAAACTAATTATTGGATGTACATCTACAAGTTTTGAAGTCAAGAATGAAAGAATGAAAGTCAAGCACCATGCCATTCTTTAACTGGCAACTTCCTAGTTTGTTAAAAAAAGAAAAAAGAAAAAAAAAAACCCTACTAAATACAACTTTTTTTTAACTTTGGGAATTTTTTGACAAACAGTTTAAGTGTTTGTTTCATTGCACAAGCAAGGGAGACTGCCTTGAGTAATTTTGCCCCTTTTAATAAAGGCTTTTGCGAGAAGATATGACAGTAATTTGGAGTGGAATGATTCACTTCCTAATAGCGCCATTTGCAAGTTTAACACCCCTACATCTCCCTTTGAGGGACAATATCAATGTTTTAGTGCAGGCTGCTAATCTTGACTGTAAAATGAGAGCATAATTCATTAAATCATCAAATATTGTAGCCAGAAACACATTAAGTTCTTTAAGAGCCCCAAAACATTGTCAGAGCCTTTAGATAACAGTATAATCCTACACTGTTATACGGCAGAGTTAAACTTGGGGATGGATAAATGACTAAACCTCCCAGTTTACATTTGACAAACAAAAGTTTGAAATGAACAAAGTGCAGATTTTAAGACTTTTACAAATGCAACAAAGTATTTCCCAATGAAAGACAATTCAGTCACTTTAAAACTGGCATTTAAAGAACCATACGTTCTGTATTACTTACTGTGCTAACTTGCAGTTGTTAGTTGTAACAAATCGTCCTGTGTAATGAATGTTACACCTGACCACATTGTTGGTGTAGTCGGACTCCAGCACCAGGAATTTGGGATTAACTTGAAGCTGGAGATAGAAGGAAGAGGCACAAGTTTGAATTCAACATAACCTAAAAACTCAACGCAGTGTGAGCTAGTAATACATAAAAAAAAATAAAATAAAAAGAACTCTAAAAATGTATGCACTTTTGTGGCCATGTTGATTTTGACAGAACATGCATGAAAACAAAACAAAACAAAACAAAAAACCCACCAACATACAACCTTTAAAACTTTTACAATAAGAAATGTAAAAACTTTATAAAATAGATCATTTTGTTAGGATAGCCTTGACCCTCCCCTATTCCCATGAATTGTAACCTTGTGCTGTTCACAAACTTTCCTTGTCCAAGCACATCTGATTCACACTCGTCTCACCTTTAGTATGTAGTTTCCAGGTTTGACATCAGTGATATCGATCCACTGGCAGTCAATATCAGCATTATATGTATCGTAGCAGCCTGGACTCAGACCCTGAAGACACACAGAGGAGGAGAGAGCCTCGTAAGGAATACTGATCCAAGTGAGCTGCAGTGGCCATAGAGTAGAAGATCTTCTGCAGAATTATTGCTTCAGATTTAACAGACTCCTTGTTTGTAATTTTGTAAGCAATAACATCAGAGTTATAGAGTATGGATACTAGTGAGCTTCAAAACTGATTACCGTGTTTTTCTTTGTATTGCATTACCTGCGTATGAGCTGTGCAGGCGTAACGCTTCAGGTGACCAAAGTCACAGGTGGTGTCCTCCAGACAGAAGCTGGCCTTGTGTCCCTCCGCCACTTTACGACCAGTACTGACCTCGAGCAAATCATAATGGCTGAACTCATCCATACTGTGATAATGCCTGTCAGAGCAAACATAAACACAAGATATTGTTATGGTTAAGCAACCTCTCGGTGGACGATAAAGGCTATTATCTTATTTTAATGTAACCTGCTATGCTGTGTGTCAAAGTCGGAAATTGTAGTCAGGTTATAAATAAATTCAAGGTACTGTTTAACAGCAAAACTTATTGATTTTAATTCAATTTTAAACAAGTTTTAAAAAGAAAAAGTGAATTTATTTCTGTGTTCAGCCTGTTGACCTAAGCTGTTAATGTTTTTGTCAGTGATGCTGTACCTTGACTGAACAACATCATGACTGATTAGAGGATAATGAGTATTAATTACTGGTTATAATAAAGTATTGCAGAGAAAAGGAATTAGCACCCTAATGATGTATGAATTTTGTTAATTAGGTTGTACCAATCAAGAAGATCAGAGCTGTTTGTATGTGTGAGTTTTTATCCAGGCATTTCACTGTATGTGTGTGTGTGTGTGTGCATCTTTTCAAGCATGGGTGCAAATATCTGTATCTGTGCATAACAGAACAAGTTTTTGTGCTTGTTGTAGTGTGTTTGTTACTGTGTGTGTTTGCACAGCTGTAGTAGCTTAGGCAAGCCTGGATACACAAGGCCACTGATCAACTCAACTGAACCGTGATGTGAACCATCGAGTGACTCTTGGTGAGAGACTGAGTCAATGAGCTGGTCCATTTGAAATCATCTGCAGTGTTAACTGCTGTATGCTTTGGTGCTCTCCCAAGTATCAAAGTGACCCCAGGTTGCTTTTCACTTTTGCCACCCTGCTGTGCTTATAATTACAGTGCGAGCTGGCAAGTGCATATTTGCACAAAAAACGATGACAACATAATTCTATGGTGAGGAGCAAAGGTCTATTTTGGTCACTATTTTGATGTATTTATGCATAACAGAGACAATAACAGTACTTTTTTTTGCACTTATATTCACATATCACAATCTGGTCTCATAATAAAACACAAAAAGCAAAAAACAAAACAAAAAAACAAAAACAAAATATAAAGACTCCCCCTTTTTAAAACTGGAAAACTTTTTCTTTCAAAGAGTTCATTTGTATTTTAGAGTGAAAGAAGTCTATTGGGTTGTATTATTCTGACATTAGTCAGCCATAATAAAGTACCTAGAAATTGAAATGCTGGTCCTGAAGATCCAACAAAATGGTAAGAACAAAGTCTAAGCCAGGGGTAGGCAAACTTGGTCCTGGAGAGCCACTATTCTGCATGTTTTCCTTGTTTCCCTGCTCCAACACACCTGATTCAGTGGTTAAATTACCTCTTCATGTTCTGCAGAAGTCTGTTAATGACACACTGATTCAAATCAGGTGTGTTGGAGCAGAGAAACAAGTAAAATATGCAGGATAGTGGCTCTCCAGGACCAGGGTTGCCTATCCCTGGTCTAAGCCATTAACACATCACTATGCTCTATCCATCATTAGGTTGTACCTCACTGGTATAATAACCTGGCTGAAGGAGGAGAGTGAAGTCACTGATATCAAGACAATAAAGATCTTCACCGTGAACAGAGGTCTAGCACCCTGACACTGTACCCTAAAAGAAAAAAGAAGGGAAGGACTAATGAGTGTCAGAGCCACAATCTGAGTTGAAACAACCAATATCCTGGAGAACATCAAGAAGATGGCCCCCAGAGATGAACTGCTGAGTGAATTTCTGAGGTACCATGAAACAGAAACAAAATATGTAAGAACCATCAAGAAGAAACACTCAATCTGCCAGTTGTGGATGTTGGGTTCCTGTACAACATGTACCACGAGTACAAGTCACTGAAATCAAGAAATACCAGTGGCAAGAGAAGGCTGAACTAAAGGACAGCACAGAGGTACTAATTATAGCAACACAAGAGCAGGCTCTCAGCACAAGTGCAACAGCTGTTTGTCTCTGTGTTGCCTTGATCTTAGATTCCAGCCTCCTCAGCCTTGGGGGACAGTATTTCTTATGGCTTGTGGTCTTCATCTTGTAAGCAAGCAACTAAAGAATCACTGCTGCTGTGGTGAATACTAGCTTATTCACTCACTTTAATGATTGATCCAACTTAGTATACATGTAATACCTAATCCCAAATTGTTAGTATTAAAACAAATCAGCATCCTCATTAAGTGACATATACAATTGTGTATTTAGACATTCTATTATGTCATAAGATGTGTGGTAAAAATAATCTAAAAGCAGAAGATGAAGCTAAAGTAGCAAGATATTGCAGTAATGTATTTTATTTTTATTTATTTTTTGGGACCGAGGTCCACAAACTAAAAGAAGGTAAACTAAGCCAAGGCCAGGAACGATGCAGTGACTTGAACAGGTGGTTTGACAACTGACCAAAGAACCAAAGTATATACTGGGAGGAATGGCTGGTGAGTGCAAACAAGTAAGTTGACTAGGGATGAACACTAGTTAGTGAGATGAAGAGCTACAACAATGCAACAGAGAAAAAACAGAGATTAATGAAATTTAAAAGATTCTAACCACAAATTACATACACATATCATAAAAAAGAATGAACATAGACTGAAGAAAGCAAATCCAAAACATAATAAAGTCTGAGAAATTTTTGCTATAAATAAAAACACTCTGTCAAGTATGCTGACAAATCATACTGCGTAACCAATCATTTATTTTACTGAATGGATACAGAAAAAAATAAAGCTAATATTAATGTGTCAACATGATGAAATTAAGCATAAGGACTAACACATCTTACAGGTCTAACGTCATTTTTTTTTTTTTTTTTTCTGTAGTTGCTGTGAAGGTGTTGATTTTAATTATAGAGGGTGTGGTACAGTAAGCAGTAGATCTTTCATGGTCAGACAAACTCAGACTATAAAAATATTGCCCTTTTGCCTTACGTCATGGTGCATGTTTCAACGCAGCAACAGTCTTTACTGGAAAAGTTATTAAAAGTTGACAGATGACTTAAAGGGGAAAGTGGGCACTTTCCACTGATGGAGGCAATGAACATTCAAGAGCAGATATGTGCAATAGAAGTGGCAACTAACTGAGAGCTGTTCTCAGGTAAAAACCTGACCAGTGTCTGAGGCTAAACACTAATACTATTACACCTTTAGGCATTTTTGTAACTTACTGTCTTGGGCTTGGTTTGATGATACAAAAATATGCATGACTGGGTCTGTTTCTGATGTTTTTATATGTTAAGGTGGGTGCATGTCAGTGCAAATATTTAAACTTGTGTACCTGAACGACAGAAAGTCTAACACAATCTTGTTTTCTGGAAACAAGAATTTATTTCAAATGTAGTCTTAATAATATTATAATCTAAAATATGTATATCAATGTGGGTTACTGTGAAACAGTGAGACAGGGTTTTTGAAAGTGGGAGGTGCAAGACCTTCCCACAAGATGCCTGGAAGGGTCCTCTGCTTCCTTGGAATCCTGGACCTCCTCACTGACTATGTAAGCTACTGAGAATGTTGAGTTGGAAGGACACAGAGGGGCCTTAACAAGAATCGCCTGCAAACGTAATGTACAAAACATTACATTTGCATAGTTGTGAGTCATTTTCCACTTGTGTTACGACAAACACAACCGAAAGTTCAAGGTCTTACTGTTCATATAAAACAAAGAAAAAGCAGTAGGTTATTTAAGAACAGTTCCCTATGGATTAACATTTGTCTTTAAATACGTAAAACAAAGGCAAACAGAAGTTGTGAACCTGCATACAGTGATATTACAGTTCAACAAGGTTGTATTTAGTTGAGAAAAAAAAAAAGAAACATAAGCTAAAAAAGAATGTTTGTAACTCTTCAAAAATAATACTTTTAATGACTTCTTGTGCTTTCTAAAATGACTCGCATAAAACAAGCTTTATGTGGAATTCTCTGCTCTTATTTGTTAAAAAAACATACAAAATTCCAACATTCCACACAGCACAATACTCAAGGGGATGCTACTCTCTTCTCAAGTTTTGATATTCCAATGCAAATTATTGGAGAAAGTGTAATAAAAAGCAAAACTGTCAGCTTCATAGCTTACTTGACAAAAATGTAGGACAGGGAAGTTTATTGTGAGAATCTGGGCTAGAGCTTCTCTGCCCCTGAAGAGATTTCTTTGTAACCAAACACTCTGTCCCAGAAACCCATATCTGTGCCACCATACTTTAGCAGCTGTATGATCTGGTGTGACAGATTGACAGGAAAAATGGATTGATTTATGATTCTGATCACACAGCCAATGGAATGATTGCCTTGGCATTCTGCCTCCTGGGAACTGCTGTGTGCATGTAGACTGATGTCAGACAGCAACAACACTGCCAGTCTCTTATCGGCCAGTCAACATTCCTTCGAGATGAGAACAGTAAAGGAGAGCCTGGATCTAGCATCAGACAGTGGACTTGCTGGAAATCAGATAAAAGCAAAGTTATATTGAATGTAATGTCTGAAAACTATCCTCTCCTCTGTGGCCAGAAAACTGAAAGATTTATGTACTTGCTTGGTCAGTAAGGGCAGACAGAGCAATGTGATTTTCACATTTTGTGTCCTGCATTGAACAACAGGGTCATTAAAGACTCCCACTTGGATATATAATCCTTCAGCCATTAACACTGTCTCTGTACCTCTGTAAACTTTTAGAAGACAGTTTAATATGTTGTAATCATACTTCCAGGAGCAAAGATGCACAGTCTTGCAGCTGATTTTTGGTTATCACATACTGACTTCAGTGGATGCAGAAAAGCAAATCATTTTGTTTTCATATTGCTTCATTTAGAGTTTCCAGCTGATCGCCTTTCTGTAGTAAAGACAACTGAAGCCTAATGTTAGCTACTAATTATCACCTGCTGCCAAAAGCAAAAGGGCAATAATTCACATTCAAATGTGGAGAAAAATGTCAAGAGCTAAATTACCTAGTGGCATAAAAAGGTCTAAATGTATAGACGTCATCACCAACTACAGTTAAGTTTTGCAATTTGATACAGTTCACATAAAAAAGTAAGTTCAAATGCATTCAAATCAGATGAAGATGAATACATTTTCTTTATCTCTCAAACAGTTTAAATGAACAAATTAAAACTATCATTTCTTGAAAGAATGCATATTGCTAAACAAAGCTTTAGCATGATCTGTAAGCGCTTGGAGTATGTGTTGAGGATATGTCTCTGCTACTACCACAGCAAGTTGTAGCTCATAAGCTATAATTGACTGAGTTTTAATCATTTATGTTTTCTAAAGCTGATTCTGTGTTAGCCACCTTGAATCAGGTTGATGCTAAAGGTTAATCGTTTATAGATATACAGTACATCCAAGAATTACTTTCTGAGAATTTCATTAAAATCCACCCTCTGCTACTTGAGATTATTTGCAAAAAGACAAACAAGGTTGACCACAACATATAATGGCAAAGTTTTAAACAAAGGTTTTGCATGATCTGTTAGCACTTAGATGATTAATGAGATATTTAACTAATGGATAGAAAAACATGTGGACACACAGACAACTACATGATCACCCCGTTTTCATTTTAGTGAGCAATAAATATTAAAAAAATTAACATGTTTGCACACTGCTGATACTGTAGCAAATATGTAGCTGGCTGAATGAAGTCTGTTCTACATCTGAAAGGTTTTAAGGACTTACTGATGACAGCTGTGCCATTCCCAGGTATGACGCGGCCTGTTAGGCATGAAGTCGGCTGTGCCCTTATTCTTCACCCTCTGTGGAAATCGCAGCAGGACCCTTACATCATAGTCAGTGGTCTCAGTGCTGTAGGCAGAGCTAAATGACACATGCATGGAAAAAAAAAAAAACTGAAAAAGGAACAAGCCCAAATGGCTGCTTAAAGAATGTTTGGTACGTCTGTTTCTCATAAGCAAGACAAAGGGCTCAAAAAAAAAGAAAAAAAAAAGAAAAAAAAGCAGAACTGGAAGGCTACAAGGCAGGAGCATATCTACTAAATAATTCATTCCACAGACTATAGCCATCTCTCCAAACACACTGTTTCAACATGGGGAGAGAAAACAGAATGGGGTACACATTCTGTTGTATAATTCACTTTTTTGAGAGGAAAAGGAGGCATAACCTCGAGTTCACAACCACTGAAGATGTAAGCCATTCATCTTGTGACTGTTGTTGACATTGGAGTGTATGGCAAAATTACAACAGCCCATCTGTGGGTGATTGCAGCAAACTCAGGCAGGATATAAAAGGGCTTTGAGGGATGGGTATGCCTCTGATGGGAAGAGGGCAAATAGAGCCCCCACAGGGACAACACACTTCCATCATTTCAGTGGTGTCCTTAGTGCAGAGGCAGTCAAAGGACCCAGGCCTGAGGCTCAGGGGAGGGTTTCCACCAACACAGAGAAATGAAAGAAAGGACAACCTTCATCCCTGAAAGTGACCAGGATTTAGTTCACTAAAGTTGTGCTGTTAGGGAACTTTTCCTCATTTTTTTCTTTTAGATATTATTGAACAGAACATGCTTGAAGGCTAACAACTGTGAATAGTTCAGTTTTGTTTAAATGTTGCCCAAATGTGTATATTTATGCAGGATGACACACAACAATGTAATGTGTGTGTCCACTTCCACCATTTCACTTTTTGCTGTAAAATGTGGTAGACTCAAACCAAATATTCTCTGTAGGTAACAACAGCAAAACATTTTATTTGGTGAGCTAAAGCATATACAGTAGGAAAGGTCTGTTAAAAAAGTTGAATACATGATAACCATTGTGAAAGGGTATATTTTGTCAACAAATAGGCAGGAACTTTCAGACTTGGGTTTACCTTGAGAGACATTTTTCTTCTGCTGCACAGCGAAGAGAGTACATGTGGGCTCTCTGGATATATGTGGAAGCTTGAACATAGTTAGGATCAGGAACCAGATCAGGCAAACCTGAAAGAAAAAAAAATGTTAATAAAAAATGATGAAAAGTGTCACTCATCTAATATTTCATTACTCTATTGACAGATCTGCTTTAGATATGGAAAAGGAAAAAAAAAACTATGCTAAAACACACTAAATGTACTCTTAATATGACACAGAAAGTCTTCCAAAGTCAACAGTGTTGGCTTGCTTGTTCACATATTGTATCTGTCATCATTATTTGTGATCTGTGAAATATGCAACTGATGATGGAGAATGTGAAGGGAAACGATTCAGCAACAAGGCCCACAGGTCAGGTCCGGGAGACACTGTTGGACACTGAGTACTGTGCATTTCAGAGTATTATCATCACTTTTTAATAAGATACTTTGAATTCCTCAATAAAAGCAGTGTGGATAGAGAAAAAGAACATGAGACTTTAATTTACATTTTTCACTTGGGAAAAAAAAATCCAATAAACAAAATGGAACCATTGTGGTAAAAAAGAAGTTACTTTCAGTGCAATGTGACATCCCATTGTACAAATCAATGTCACATCATCTCTTGAATAATAAAATGACAGGGCATATGTGATAAGCTCATTTTGTACATGAGCAACCATATCACATAAGAGCCTGTTACTTCAGTTTTTAACATTTTAATTTCAGCAAACAAGTGATTGGGTGCACATTTTTTTAAAGGTTTTATCAGAGTGAATGTTTGTATTTTTTTTACTATTTCCATAAAAGGCTAGGCCAACAAGGGCCTCTGACAGGGCTTATCACTTGTTTCTTGTACATGGTTCACAGAGGCCAGGCACAGTTTAATGTGAATTTGTTCAATCCACCTGACATGTAAATCTGGAAATTTTAAAATCACCAAAAATATGTTCAATTTTCCCCATATTTGTTTTATTCTTGTACAATAGTAATGCAAAAATTTATTTTTGAATTTAGTGGAGCTATTTTCTTAAATACCGCTCATAGAAACCAGAAATGAAACATCCTCTTACATTTGTCTGACATTTACCACCCAGGTGAGTCTTCCTTTCACAGCTGCTAGTTTAAATATGGGCTTCCCCTTTGTGGGCACTGTGTAAACGTCCAATCTCACATGTCTATCTGAGGCAGATGTACAGGACAAGGGGGGAGCTTCTTGGAGCAGACCATGTAAACACTGTAAACCAGTGTGAAACACAGAGGTTTCCAAGCATCACTCTCAATCCAATTTTTTCCCCTTACCCTCAGAAGGCTTTGTTCTCTGCCCTCTAATCTTCTGAAATGTGAAAGTGGGTCTCTTTCAGGCAGATATAGTGTATTGAGAAGCCAAAGCTGATCAGCTCTCAACTGCAAGTGACAAAGCCACCCATTACACTGTAAGTGGGGCAGGGAGAAAAGAAACTGAAATTTGCCAAGATTTTTGTATGCCTTATTTGGCATAATAGGAAAGCTCCCTTTCTAGATACAGCTATAGTGTGCTTGTTGCTGATAAATTAAAATACTTAAAATTAAGTTAGCACTTTGTAAGATGAAGTATAAAAGATTTATGACATCACCCAGTGATTAAATAAACAGTTTACTCAACATTCATAGCTTCTCTTGTCAATTTACATATATTTTCTGTATTAAGCAAGAGTTGTGTTAACATCAAAATGAAGGTTTTGAGGCCTTGAGTTTGTCACTTACATATTTTGGAATTTTTTATTATAACTCAGTCAATTAAATTTTCTGAGAACAAGACGACAGTGAGGCAGTTCACTAGGTAGGAGCCATTCTGATCACCTGTCAGTCAAAACAGCCCTGTTCTTAGAAATATAGAATTTTAAAACTTCATATTGTTTCAATTAGTTTTGTTTTATATTTATATCTCCCAAAATAACTTACTTTTTTCTCGATTTTAGTAGAAATTTTGTTGAAATAAAGATATATTTTTATAAAACCAACCTTACCATTCTATCAGTGTGTTCTTTTATTTTTCACACATTCTGATACTGCACAGCACCATTCAAAAATAAAAATCTGAATACAATTGTCCCTTTAACATCATTTTTAACAAAATTGTAACTGTATAGATCACCACAACAGTACTGTAAAAGCCTAATGTCGTACTGTGAAGCAGCACAATAAAAATGTCTGCTTTTCAACAGCTCTTAATGGCAGAATCTATATTGCGGTGATTACTGAGAGCACCAAGGCATTTGTGCACAGGATGGCTTTTTGTGCTGCATGGTAGAAATGGCTCACAGCTCTAAAGTGTCTAATGAACCATGGTAGGAAAGCACACGGCACACTAGAGAGGCTGCTGTGCAGTAAAACAGATTATAGTGTGAAACAAAAATGATAAACCTGCATTAAAAAGCCTGAGAATCTCATTGGAGGTCCCAATATCCTCTCCGCTTAGAAAATACATAGCCTCCAGCCTTCAGAACCTAGACCCATATGCTGTGGGTTTTTTTAAATCTCTAATCTTTTCTTATTTTTATTCTTCACTTCTTTTAAGGAAACCCTTGTCATCTCTTGCACAGCAACAGTGATGAAAATGAAAAATGATTGGATACTTAAACATTCGAAGAAACTGCCTGCTATGCCTAACAAACCTTTTAAGACTGTGCACTACAGACTTTCCCCCCAAGAACTCTGGCTAAATATTTGTTTGATTTCCTGTAGCTGAAGCAATGGACCCCATGTGTTATAGGGACTTTCCACACTCTCCTTCCTTTAAGAGAGAAGGAAGTACTGTTTCTCCCTCACTTGTTCCCTTCTCCCCTGCCCAGGAGATATACAACCAACACCCCTCGACTCCAGCCCCCCTTATGAGGTCACCACCACCATTACTAAAATCTACATGCCTCATGCACCAGTCAACTTTCTTGTAACTCTGAACTCCCCCTTCAAAAAGGCACAGTGGTTCTTGTGTGTGTTCTCTGCACATTAGCAGGCTTTTCTCAACACCTGGTTCCAATAACTACACTAGAAGACAAGATTAACCTCACATCTGCTTTGTTTTATTTGTAGCTGAAAATAAATAAATAAAAAAAAAAAAGATCTTTACCCACCTGTTTCATTTAGATTACCTCAGATTTTTGATAAACATTAAAGAACACTAGAAAAATATGACTGTACAAAAGAAAAGGATGGAGGTGGGTGCGGTGTTCTTTCTATTCCCCAATGGATTGTACATATTTCAAATTCATATGTGCAGCAACAACAGGGATCAAATAGCAAGTGTTTCATCGTTTTGCCTCAGAAAGAGAAATACCTTCAGCAAATGTGTAAAAGAGGGTCTCAATTTTGTTTTTTACAAAAATGTGTGAAATCAAGTGATTCAAGATTTTATCAAAACTGATAAAATAGATTGTTTTTACTGTCTCCACTGTTGTTTCATGGCCTTATACCAAGACTTATTACTAAAACTTTTTTTGTAAAAAACACTGTCTCAGTTCATAAATGACTAGAACAAACCACACTGTACCTCTTTGTTGCTGTCGGTACACACTGCCAACATTGGAGCTGGGGTTCTCAGGTGCAGAATTCTGGGAATTTCTGCTACGAGGAATAGGCTGCAAAAAAGGAAGTTGGCTTCTTCCAAATGGAGGAAACTGCTCATACTGCGGGCTTCTGACTTGTGGTAAACTAGCAGGTCCTGGTCTGTCCACTGGAACAGGAAGGGCCTGGTTAGTATCAGGAACAGGATTGGCAGGAGCAGATTCTCCATTGAAGAGACTGTGAGTGTATCTGTGGTCCAGACCATCTGTAAACGGTGGCTGGGCAGCTTGTTGCGGAACCACAGGATTAGGCCCAAAGCTAAAGGACTGGTAGTAATAGTAGCCATTTTCATTAAAGTCAGATGGTGAGCCCGGGAGCACGGGGCCCACACCTCCTCCATATCCACCTGCAGGATACCCCTGTCCAGTCCCATACCCTCCACCGCCGTACCCTGCACCTGCAACAGGCTGAAAGGGTGGCTCAAAGCTTCGAACTGCTCCATCTGGAAAACTAGGGTCAAAAGATTGGAATGGAGGCTGTTGAGGAAATGGGTACTGTGGGTACACTGGTACATTATATGAAGATGAGGAATAGGATGAAGAAGATGGTGGACGAAGGTGACTGATTGAAGAACCCTGGAACCGGCTACTTCCTGTGCTACCTGTGGTTTGTCTCCAGTTGTCAGGCACTTGTCCAAAGCCAAAAGGATGTCTCGCCTGCCCACGGACAGTTTCTGAGGATCCCCTCGATGGAGCCTGTCTGCGAACATTGCCTCCATTACGTCTGTGTGAAGATCTTGGACGAGCATCAGCCAAAACTACCCTGGGACCTCTGTCTTGAGCCCCAGTTCCAGCAGGGACAAATTCAGCTCCACTGTTCAGCAGGCTAAACACCTGGCCATTGTTCTCCCATTGTATCACCTGTCTCCAAGGGGCCGCAGAATTGTCTTGCTCCTGACCTGGATTCTGGCTGTCCCCCTGAGTTTGTGTGGCAACCTGAGCCACCCCAGAGCCCAGCAGAATGAATACCAAACATGACACAACAACAGACAACATACTGGCTCCAAAGATGCAGCAGCTAACCTAAAAAGAAAAAAAAAATAAAAGCTTTTTCTCAACCAGCAGTTTAAACTCAAACCACTTGTAGCTATGTCAATAAAACATGTGTATCCTCATCCCGTGGGTGCAGTTTTGGTCTGAGTATTGAGACAGATGCAGGATTGCAAAAAAGGCTGGTTGAGTTCATCTGCGGCTCTTCGTTGCCAGCAATAGAGAAGCTTGAATCTTCATTCAGGAGCAATCACACCCAGGAGAGTAGAAGTTGGCTTCTGAAGACCCACTGGTGGTGTAACTGCTATGAAAAAATATCCTGACTTCTTGCAGGTCTGCTGGTTTTCCTGTCAATAGACTAAGCATTGCTCTCTGCCTATTAGAAAGAAGTGCCTGTGCACTGCACAACTGCAAGCTTCTATTTGCCTGATTGCTTACAATGGGCTGTGAAAAAAAAAACTCAAACTTTTTTTTTCCTTTTTAAAAAGGAGAGGTCTCACATGGCCCTAGTGCTAGTGATGTTTCCTGGCCTGCAGCAGCCAAGACTCCATAAGGTTTCCAGAATCAACATTACGATCTGCAATGGCATTCGGGTGTACTGTACAACACATTTTTCTTTTAGTGTTTTTTTTTTTTTTTTTTCAGATTGGGCAACATGAGGACAAAGAGATCTTGATCTTTATGCAAGTTCTTCAAAAACTTCTTTTGTTGTCTTTCTGCCTTTAAAACATTTGAAATTAGAATAATCCTTTGAAGTTTTTAAACTCCCTAATTAGTAACAGGAGCATCTTGTCAAAATGAACCATGATGCAGTCTTCACCAAAAGTAAAACCATGTTTGTAACTAGATCCTGTAAACAGTGCACAGCTCATCAAAACACATTCTGCTTGGTAACAAGCCAAATGCTCTAATAAGAGTGAAAGAATGCCACTATTCAAACACAATCCTGTTTTTATGAGATGGATATGTTGAAAATTGTGTTTGGTACACTCCATCCTAAAAATATCAAACACATCAATTAGTACAGCTCAAAACCTTCTTTTCACCCAACACAGATGCATGTAAACAGACAAATACCCCACCTCCCCACTTTACCTCAACCTTTTTACTCCTCATTTGCTCAGCTACTTGTTACAACACTAAATGAACAAAAGACACACACACTGTAGGTATCCTTCATGCAAAGCTCCTTGCCAAACACAACTGTGTGTCTTTTTATTTTTTGTGAGTACTTCAGAAGTCATGCATGCAGGATTTGAAACTGTTCATTTAATGTTCGCCTTGACAGAATGCTCACAGATAGGATCAGAATTCCTCCTGTTATCAAAGTCAGCAGTTTGCTAATGTTTTCTTTGGCATGGCTCGTCTGGGGCAGGGACCACTGTGTGCCACAAAGTGAAGAAAGGACAACATTCTTGTTCTTTAAAATGCTTCGTTTTGACACTCTGTGAATCGACATCAAGAGTAACAATCTGGTGTTTTTTCCCTCCAAGTTCTGTCAAGCAAATAATATTTGCAAAAGAAGCTTAACTGTGAAAAAGGTGATCCTCATGCAGCACAGTACATCAATCTAAATATAATGTCATTGCTGTATTTATCTGAACAGCATATCGGGTCTGCATATAAGGTATATTACAACATAAGATCTCACAGAGAAAGTATGATACATTTATGACTTAGGCTCAAGCCTTTTTTAGATCAACATTACATAGCTTTTCATATAAATCAATTTATTTTTTCCAGTAAAATTCCCACTAAGAGCTTCCATCAAAGAAAGAGATGTCTATTTAGAGGTGAGCTTTTTTTATTTTTCTTTCTTTTTGTACCTCCTCATGGTTTGCACTAATCTAATGAGATTTTGCAACATAATCATTTTTTTAAACTAACACTGTCCCACTTTGTTAAGTTCCTTTTGAAGTAAAAATTCTATATGTCCTACATAAACCTTGTTTTTATAGCTTTCTTGTGCGTTACATGTCCACGGATTTTCTTTCAGCTATATTAAGCCCAAATTGTTTTTGCTCTTAGTTACAGATTGATCCCAGGGGATTTTCTTTGGAGACAGAAAGTGCTGCTCTAAGGAGGCAGACCACCAGAGAACGTCAGCGCTTTGAAAGTCTGTCACTGAAACATTCTCCAGAGATTAGTCAAAGTTGTGAAGTCAAAGCTGGTTGTTTTTGTGTGACTGCTGTTATCAAAGTCTGCTGTGTGCATCTGGTGTCTGCTGGAAACACCATGTACCCTGTGAAATAATGTGAAAGAACGCATTGATCTGAAAGACGATGCAGCACAGGAGGAAATCCAAGAGAGCTGACATCCTGCAGAGAGCAACCTTTAGCTGCACAGAGTTACAGGGCTGCTCTTATGAACGAAAAGCATCATGGTTTGAGATCACACGTGTTGTTACAACAGACATAAAAGTAGTTCATCTTTGTTTTTCTATGGCAGCTGTGATCCATGGACATTCTGTTTTCTGTTTGGTTACATCATTATCATCAAGGCAACGGTTTAAAGACGTTTCTTCAAATTAGGTAAAAAAAAATATTGGAATGTTCTGATAACCTTCCTGATTTAAAGTTTTAAAACAAGAACTCTTTGACTAAATATGTCACTATTCCACAGTAATTTCTAATAGGGTCAATGACAGATATGGTTCAAATTTATTTGCAGGAGGTCAAAAGTCAAGTTCCTTGAATCATCATATCATTGCAGAAACCCATTTCTTGCTGTATTTCAACAGTTCAACTCAGGAACAGAAAAACTGTTACAATATTATGTAGTTAATCTGGCAATTAATTATTGCCAGCTGCAGGACAGAGTGATATTGTTTTTGCTGTGTTCATGCATTCTTTTGTCTTTACTATTAGCAAAATATAACAGGAATCACTGACTAATTGTAATCATTAAGTTGACAACTACAACTATTTATGTTTGAAGTCAGTCTGATTCAAGATGGCTGCCAAAGCAATGCAATCTAAGAAAATGCAAAAATGGCTGTTCCTCAGTACATTTTACAAATACTGAGCTAAAATCTGGTGTGCTAGCAGCTGACAGTCATTCACAATAATTACTCCAAGCAGTAATATATCATGCAAGATTACACAAGATATTGCAATAGTGCACACGGTTGTGAATAAAGTTTGACAAAAATAACCATAACTCTGTCACTTCTCAGCATAAGGTGATCTTAGTCTAAACCTTAGTCTTAGAGGCAGTGGTCAATATGCATTTGTTTCAATGCAAGGCCTTACATTAGTTTTAAATACTAGTCTTTCCAATTTGGGCCTAACATGATTCTTTAGTTTGGTCTTCTCACTGTATTGTTCTTAAATCCAATGAGTTCAACCATAATCATGATATACAATTACACAAAAAAGAATGTTCTTCCAAATCATGGTGCAAAATAAACTAACACAATGAATCATAAAAAAAGCAACGTGCTACTTTCTATATAAAAAAGCTGATATACAGTATATGATAACTTATACAGTAATACAGATTTTATATATAAAAAAGATAAACTAAACATAGACTTGGAATCAAGTTGACAAATTTTACAGCTTTGTTTTTATATTTTCTATCAAAAACATAGTCTGTTCTTCTCATAAACAAGTTTAACACAGTGCTGATTACATTCTTATTTTGACAGATGGCAATGCGAGATCAAATAAGGATACCTCATAAATATGAAGAGAGACAAAAAAACATATTTCTTATAGGAACAAAACACTGCAGCTGTCAGATGTTGCCAGATTGATATGTGCTATATACCTACTGGATATTTTCTTATTTCAAAACATAGCTGTGTGCTGTACTTACAAATGAAACATGCAAAATCAAAAGACAGAAAAGGCAAAAATTGCAAAAGTACTGATTGTCAGTGTAGATCATATGTCTAACATTTATTTGTGTTTTGACTTAGAAGGAAATAATAAAAGGATGTTTGAGCACAGATGTTACAAAGTGAGACTTTTATGATGGGTACAATTCTGTATTTAATGTCAGACTCGATAATAAACCACTTCCTGAAGTTGACTAAGATTTTGACACATTCAGCATTTTGTTGTCCTGCAGCTTTCCTTCCCATCTGTAATCTGCTGGAGAAACATAAAAGACTGCTGTGGCTGCATTTTCTGGGGAACATTTCCAGCTATTTTGCAAATAATTTTTGGGTCATGTTGAGGATTTTTATTATCAAATCCAAACATTAAAGAGGGCTGAGCCTTTGTTGTTGGGAAGCATTGATTTGATCTGCAACGTAGGCGTTAAAATAGGTCAGTGAAATTGTTTAAACATTGCTGTAATAAAAGGGGTTTTATTAGTGTTCTGAAAGCAGGCCGGCAGTGGAACAATACGGCACACATCTCGCTTGGTGACTTACAGCCCAATAGCTTTGAAATAAAAAGCTCATAAAGACATGGCAACAATGCTCAGCTCCACACTGAATCTGTGGTTTGACCCTTTAATGATTGTTGACTCTCAAGGAGCACATCAGATCCTTTCTCTTTCATCTTCTCTCACTGCGTTTCCAATATTAAGTAATTATTTCCATTCGCAACCCTAACTTCCTCTTCACCGTGACAGGGACACAACAGCTGAGGTTGGCGATTGCACGCACATTTGGTAATACCGCTGGAGCAGTCAGCCTTTGAAGTACCCACCTGCTTTCTATTAATTTCATTTTCATTCAAGGAGAGTCATCAGACACCTGCACTCTCCTCTTGGCTCACCATCAGATATCAGGAGACAGAAACAGCAACATGATCTGCAGTTAGAGGAAAACTTAAATTTGTTACTTTGTCATTCTGCAACATCAAAACATAAATTTCCTGTTTTATTCTGGGTGGATCAAATAGATTTTTTTCTTTCTCCTTCTTTCTGTTTTTGTTCGTTTTTGTTGCCACAGCAGCTGGGAGAATTTGACTTATTCACATATGATGACACAATAACAGAGATAGATAGATAGATAGATAGATAGATAGATAGATAGATATATAGATAGATAGATAGATATATAGATAGATAGATAGATAGATAGATAGATAGATAGATAGATAGATAGATAGATAGATAGATAGATAGATAGATAGATAGATAGATAGATAGATGCCTATCTGAGGTTTGTCAATGTCAGGATTATGAAGGTCTTTTTTAAAATAATAAATAGATTATACAGAATACAATTCTGAAAAAAAAGGAAATTACGGAAAGCCATATGATTCTTATTTGAATAATAAAAATATTACTAACTAGTCTTGTCTGTTTTGTCAACAGGTTTATATATTCTGCAAATTAAATATACCTACAAGAAAGTGTGAGATTTCTCACCCTTTGCTGTCATCATGTTAACTCAGTGAAGTGAAAAATCAGAGGGGAAAGACAAGGGGAAAAGGACAAACATATTTAATTGCTTTCAGTCACACTTCTCTGACAAAAGCTGCATCCTAACATTTGGGGGCAATGGTATGATTGATGTGAAACTGTGTTTGAGGTTAACCAAGGCAACCAGAATCATTAGCTGTGCTAATTTGCTGTTGTTGAGGGTAAGTAAAAAAAAATCCATCTGAATTTGATAAGTATCAGCTTATCAAAAGCATAGATGTGTCTTGATAAACAATATGCCACCAGATTCCTGCAGCCATGGGCTTTATTTAAAAAAATTTGAATGTATCAAATGATCCAAAATCTTTTGTATTCTTTTCACACTCCCTCCATAAATAAGCCAGGTTTGATGAGTTATGAGCACTTTCACTTCCCTCGTTACCATACAAATGTCCAGATGGACCTTTAGATGGTGGATTTCACTTTTCACACACTGTGAAAGAACTCAGGGGGATATTAATCTGCTCAGCTGATCTGTATGTTTAGGTGTGAATCCATGACCTGTAACCCTCGTTTCAGATGCAGGGTCTAATTTGAGCTTGAATCCCCGGTGGCCTTTCGAATACACAGCTCAACCTCGAGGGAAGGACATGGAGGTAACACACAATCTAAATCAGAGATTATAATGCAAACAGCCCTGTGGGGCTCACTAATGACTAAGGTGAGCCTGAGATGCAGCTCCAGCTCTGCTTTGGAATATCAATTAGGCCTCTCAGGAATGTGGAGGTGGAAAGAAGTGACTGGCATAGCAAGCACCTACTGCTTGTCTGGGCATCTCTGGTACATGCTATCTACTACCACAAAAAACAAGGCGAGATCAAGCCCAGAAGAAAAGAGAGTAAACCAAGTGAAGAGTTAGGGGGAGGTGTGGGTGTGGAAGAGTTCTGTTGTGTGTTTCCCAAAGATAGAGGAGCCTGTCTATACAATTAGCACCAAATATCCATGGGTGGTCCCCAGAGAACCATCTCCACAGATGTGCTGTGTGTTGTTGTCATTACAGTTCAGAGAAATATCCATTTCTCTGTTTCTTTGGCTTTCATTCGTCTCCTCCCTTTTTGCTGCACTCTCTAGACAGCACAGCAAGGTCCTGCTAATCACATTCTGGTTGAGGTGGTAAACAAAACACAGAAAAATCAACAACAACAACAAACAAAATAATAATAATAATAAAACAGACTGAATTTGAAATCACCTCACACCTCTGATTGAAAATGCTTAAGAAGAAAATGTCACTCAAAGCCCTCCTGTATACAGACACCAAGACAGGCACACTTAAACACACCCATGATCAGAACAATGTGAAAAATGTCAGAGCCAAATGACTTCATGAAAGAGTCTTATAGGGAGGAACAATGTTTTGCTGTCAGTTTGATGTTCTCTCTAAAAAAAAGGTAAGATTTGACACAGAAGACTTGTGATCTTAGACAGAAAGTCACAAACCCATCACCTGTCTTTTTGCCACACAATCTTTCATTTTGGCAAAGGTTTTGGCATTTGAAGCTAGATTTAGTATCTTAAAGAATTGCATCAGACATAAAAAACAAGAAATCAGTGTATATCAGTCACAAAATGGCGACTGCATGTATTGAAACAAACAATAGGGACAACAACAACACTCACCCCTCTTAATTTAACATCTTGAGGAATATTCAGTATCGCTCCTATGATTTGAGATGGCCTTACTGTTCCTCTTATTGTCTTGTTATTCAGCTTCAGCTCACAGACTCATGACCTCTTCCCTCATTTGAAGCTCGAGAGAGATGAACAAAGTACACAACACTACATCACCGCATCTATATTCATATGAAACATTTAATATCATGTGAATTCTGAGTTTGATTTATGGCAGATGTGTCTGGATATCTTTCCAAACTGGTTAGTTTCTTTCCAGATGCTTGAAGGTGATCACAGTGATGATCCTTGATGTTCTTTTCTGGTTCTCAAATGGATGCCGTTTTAGCTCAGTCCTCTGACTCATAAAAAGTAGCAGCTATTGACCTAAAGGTAGGCCAGCAGCTTTTTTTAATGTTTCTCATGGAACTTTACTGGCTTTCTAGGTCAGTCCTTTTGACATGCTCTTACTTCAGGGTTCAGTGCTAGTCCATGTCTTCTCTGTGTAATATCTCTCACAGTAAATCTGTGGAGTTCAAATGCCTGCAACAACTTTGTAACTTTTCCCAGGCTGATGTTGTTGAATCACCCTTTTTCCTTTTTCTTCTGGTTATTTTTTTTCTCTTTACCCCCCTCAGTTCCTTGAAGCTTATAATGGTCTGTTAAGGTAGTTAAACATGACTGACAGTCATCAATACAGTTTGCCCTTTTCCTTGTTTTTACACAAAAGCCCATTAGACATTAAATAACATTAAGTGTTCATTGCATTATTCGATACAAAGTCAGCTTGTGAAAAAAAAAGTGAAATGCAAAAAAATAGAATTCTGCCATTAAAAATTCCTTAGCCTTATTGTGCAACATCAAATGGCTCAAAAAAATGAAAGTAAAAATCAAACAATTTTTTTTTCTTGTAAATGGGAGTGAAGTTTTATTTTTAATAACTTGCACCTTTTCTCGTCCTCCTCTTCTCGATCCCCCTCCCTCCTTGCCCAGAGTGATTGATCTGATACGCCATTGAGTCAGATTACATTATGCAGTTCTCACTGATAAGGGAATAGCGAAACAACTATTTTCTTTCCTCTTATCTCCTCTGAGAGGCTGTGTTTCTAAAAGGAGAACTAGCCTCCGTGGCCAGATATCATTATTCATTTTGATCCGGGGCCTTCAGTGCTCTGATTACATTTTATAGGCTCCTAACTTTCACAACACTGGCAAGCACCGTGGCTGTTGCTCTGTTCTGAATTTCAAAGCATCACATGAACTGAAGTTTACACGACCGTGCCAAAAATGTGAGGCATTCTGATCGTTTCCGTTAGGTGTTGAATGTGGAGCTTCTTACTGAAATTCCACCTTTAAAAGCAGGTATTGCTTAAAGTCACGGGTTAGAACAGACACTGCGGAACTAAAGCATCATCACAATTCTCACCCTTCTCCTTGAAAGAAAATTTAGTTTTTTCAGTATGAGCAGCACATAAATGTACCTCACCTAAAATACAAGCTACATCCGAGTCTGTCCAATGTAAACAGAATGTTTTACACACAAAAAAACATTTCTATCAAATTTCACATTTATTTAGGATTCACTGAAATTTCAGCAAGATGGAAAATAAACACACACAGTGTAAATTGATGCCTAAGACGAAAGTTTAAGGATAAGCACATTTCCTTTGTAATAACTGTTAAAAAAATTAATAAAAATGGTATATTTGCTATGAGTTGATAATATGTACTAATACTTCTTAGGCCTTTTCTGTTGATTTTAAAATGAGAAGATAAATGTTTTCCGCCAGACAGATGTTGTCACATGACCTTAAAAAAGCGAAGATGAATAATCATACTCTCCCTGCTTTCTCTGTCTTTGTGTACATAAATTCTAAACATTTGTGCGTTCGTTTCTTGTAACTAAAACTTGCGGTGAGCGTTTTAAACGGTTGTACAACACATAGATCTGGTAGTTGATCTTGTGCCAGTTGTAGTATCCTGTGAGTAAGTTAAGGTTATTCTGACTTTCTTAATGCTCCATATGGCTTAATGCATAAGACAACACAACATTCAATGTCAAAGTATAACTCAAGTGGCATTAATTGAAAACTTCTGGATGCAACCAAAGGGTGTTGATTTTTGCCTAGTTTAAGAATCTAAAAATCAGAGGCAAAAGAAAGAAATACTTTTTTTTAGCCTGTTACTTGTAGGAGGTTATTTCCATAAACATCACCTTTCTTGCTGCCATATGTAAATTATGAAGGACATCAACAAATTACTGCCCCCTTGTGGGTCTCTTTGTGTGCTATTTCATGTCAAAACACCATGCATTTTTAAAATTTTGTTTCAACAAATATTTTGCAGGCATTTTACTTGACGTGACACTGTAGCTGCATATAGTAATTACTGCCTCACAGTGCCCATTTTATTATAACCCTTTCACATGTTTATTTATCTTATTTGTGTTACCAGCTGTCAGAAAGAAGAAAAAAAAAACTTATTGTCATTGTAAAGATGATGTCAATTGATAGTGTATTTCTCTCACTCTGAAATCCAGATGCAGAGGTCTTATTGATTGCTAGATAGGCCATTTTAAATTGTGCTGCTCAATGAGCTCACACTTTGCTTTTGTTGCTTGAAGATAAGCCCATAGATGTGATGGAGTGATAACATGCTGCCTTATTGGAGAAGAGGCTGACAATACTCCCAGACTTTTTAGTGCCACAAACCCCCCTGATTTTACACATTAGGTACTAAATACCCTGCGGTTTGCAAATTACTGTATGTAAACACCTCAAAATGGAAATGGTGTACTACTTTAGCCCCTCTCATTGCCTTTGTCTTTAAAGTTTTATAGAGTATAGAGCTTCCCTTGGCAGGCATAATAGCTGTGGAATGCTGACTGGGGATGTTCTTTGCCAGACTTTTCCGTTCTTGTTAAATTTTTTGAGGTCTCAGTCTCAAAGCAGTTTTTTTGTATCTTTAAAGCAATATATGTCAAAATAGCACAAATATCTCCTGAGGTGAAGTATCAGGATTCTTTTGAAACATGCACTACAGAGCTTTTACTAAGCACACAACTGTCATGAAATGGACAAGCACTATGACATTCATAATTATTGTATGTACCATTGTACCTCTTATTAATAGAATAAGATTTTTATATTTTATAATGGGTTGACATGCTTTAATAGTAATACAAATGTTTTTTTTTTCTTACACTGTGCATTTAAAAGAAACTCTTTGCCACTTCTTGAATGTCGTGTTATATCTTCTTTTATTTTTAGGGTCTCCACTTCTGAAACAGTCAGAAATCAAAGGGAGAACAGAAAGAACCTGTTCCCACCCATCACAGAAAAATCTGTAATTTGTCTTCCACTACATGTCTTTTTAAACCTGACAATGTTATTTTATATGCTTGATTAAAATGCAATTAAAATGTAAATGCTGACCATAGCCACAAAAAGGGTGTTTTAGAGTTTTCAGAGATTGTGCCACTCTTTTCTGATTTATTAATTTTCTCACCCTCTTCTCTCCTTCTAACACAAACCTTCATCATACACCATCTCTTGAGCCAAGTCTGGTTCCTTTTGACACGGATTTGTGAAATATCTAAACGTACAAAGGTCGAATGGTAGGTTGTTGATTTACTACTGACACACCTCCAGGCTGGAAACATCATAGTCATAGAACCAAACTGGCATGTGTGTGTAAGGCAGTACATGTAGTCAACACTGACCTCAGGATGTTGTTTTGTTTTGTGTAAGGACACACTCATGCAGTGTCGAGACACCTCTGGTCTGTGTGAATTACCAAAGAAGAACTGCACACCTTCACTATGTGAAAGATGCTGAGAGCAGTTTCAGCAGCTAGAGCTGCTATCAATCTAGTACTGTTATCTATCTATCTATCTATCTATCTATCTATCTATCTATCTATCTATCTATCTATCTATGTTCTGCTTTCGATTCACAATTCTTTAATTCCATCTGGAAAAGGTGGCATTCTCTCACTAAATACAGTACAAAGAACTCAGTAACAGAAATGGTTTATTATTCTTGTCACGGTGCACTTCTTGGGTCTTTATCAGGCATCCACCTTCCACCCCTGTTTTCTAATATTGTACCTCTCACATCTTTCAGCCTGAGCGGCTGGATTCTCCCCTTCTGGTGAGATAAGCAGACTGGTCTTTCTTCACTAGGGAAAAGTGGGAATAAGAATCCTAGATTTGTCCTCTGCATTACAAAAGGGGGATGGGGGTTGGGGGTTGGGAGGGGGGCGTAAGGGAAGCAGAAAAGGAACTTGCTCCTTGTCCCACGGCTGAAAAATGTCATCTTGGCCTTGCAATAAATCACACAGGTTTGTGATGTATTTACTTATTACACTGTGTAGCATCACTGTCATCCACACTTTTATTTACTCCCTTGCTCCTAAGCACACATTTCACTCTCTCTTTGTCTTTTAAGTCACCTTTCTTATTCTTGTTACTGACTGTGCAGCAATCACTGCATATGCTACATTTAAGCTCTGTTATATGGTTAAAATATGCACACGTTAAAATACATTATGTTTAGAAAATATTTATAATCCTAAAAAAAAAGTTTTTGAATGCTACACTGCAAAATTTTTAGTGTTTACCTGCATGATTGAAATTTACTACAGTTGAAAATGGTGCAGTGTCTGTTTAAGAGTCTTAACAAACTGGCACAAGCCCCAAATCTAATTCATTGAAGAGCAGCAGAAAAAGGCAGACTCTCCTAATCTGCAGATGGAAGCTCATGTTGAAGCAAGGCAAACAGAATTAGTGGTAATAGAGACAAAGTCACATTTCCAAAGTAGAAAAACAGTTTCTTAGATTTATAGATACATGTGATGTAACCTTCCCTTACATTATATACTATAACAGCATAATCTATTTCCTGTTGAACTAAAAGTCCAGCCTTTTGCATCAGAGAAGATGCTCACTTACATAAATGTAAGCAGCATTATGAGTTATAAATGGGTGGGTGGGGGGAATTTCTTCAAACTGGGTAAACCTTTTAAGCCTTTTTTTAAAGCTGACCATGTAATTTTTGTGTAGGAAAAAAGGTTTGGTTCCACTAACATGGAATTAAAGTACAAAAAAAGATGTCCATAAATACAAAGGCTAAAGTCATCTGTAGGCACCTACAACGTGGTACATATTGATGGCTTATTAACCCTTTCACATGTTAAAAAAATAATAATAAAATAAACACATTTGTCAGATTTTTGTTCATGTGGTGATTCCAAAAGTAAGAGCAGGGCAAGAAAAATCAACCAACCAAACAAACAAAAACGAAAACAAGCACAACTTTAAAGTTGGAGCTCAATAAGAGCAACCACCGGCAATTACAGTTCAGCACCTCACCTGAGATCTGGAGCTTTACCTTGCTGTTGGGACAGAGCCAGCAGTCAGTCTGTGGTCACAGGTAATTTTACCCCATCTGTGAGTCAACAATTATTTTATTATCATAAGACTTATTTTTTCTTTATTCTCTCACACAAAAATCCTCTCTAACATTCAGGTATTATGTTGTTTGTTTTATCAGCACTTTTAGCTTTGCTCTTTACAGTGCCAGACATTTATTTTCTAAATACTCACAGATCAGTCTGAAGATGTAATCAAATCACTTTTTGCCCCCCCCCCCTTTTTTGTAAAAGCAGTAATTTAATGGAATTTATTCTTTCATACTTTGAGCCTCATGAAGATATTTCTGTACATCTACAAGTAGATATTTTTTAGCACCAGTGTGTATGTGTATGAACAGTATCATCCCTCTCCTTTTTTAAGTTTCTAAGGCCTCACACACTCTTTCCAGCTCATTTCATCTTGGATTAGTCATGGCTGCTGTTACAGTGAAAATGCTGCAGTGCTGGATGAATGTGAGATATTCTGACAATAAATTTTAAAAATAGTTTAAGGTTTTTTTTATGTTGTTAACAAAGAGCGTAGTTCTTTTACATCTTGCATACACAACTTGCATACATGGCAGCTGATCATTTACATATGAATGGTGATTTTTAAATCCCTTGTTTGCCTGTGACAGGTGCATCTGTAAACCTGAATGGAAGATGAGCTAAATGTGGACATCATTTTGAATGTCTGTCTTCAGCATAGATGTCAGAATTTTCGGAGGTGGCCTCTGCAAAAAAACTCTGAGCAAGTGGCTGAAAGCTCCTGTTGACAGACTTCTGAATGCTGCATAGTGAAGTACAGCATGGTTAATTAGCAGCTGGTTGAATAACTTACACTTTCATCTGGTCAGAAAAGTAAGATCAGGAAGTTGTTTTTTTTTTCAAGAAGATAAAGGCTCTTTCTGATATTTGGCATAGTTTGTTTTTTAGGATTATGTTAGAAAAATGTAGTAAGTCTTTTCCACCAAACTTGGAAAAAAGTCAAATAAAAACATCTATAAACTGAATAATTTTAAAGAATAGTTCAGATCTTTGAAGTGGGGTTCTGTGGAAATGTTATGAACCATTATTCCATTACCTGTTGTAGATATCTCAGCTTTGAGAAAAAAAGGATAATTCTGATCGGATTGACAAGTTAACAGCTAGTCGAAGTGGTGCCATTACCAAAGTGGATTGCTGTCATCTTAACCCAGCAACAATCTTAAATATGTCAAAGTGGTTCATGTGAATGCTTGATTAAACACCTTTGCACTCCACACAGTCATTCAAGCATACAAAATATGATATTAATGCTGTGATATGCTGATGATAATTGTTTCAGTTTGCAACACATGTTCTACAGTCTGCTACTGCCACCACTATTTGGTTTTGTGAATAACCATAGAATTTTATGTAAATGACTGTGTAAGGCACATCTGATGGTCATCTAAAGGTTTATGCAGTAGTTTTAACATGAATGACTATGAAACTTTGTACTAGCCCAATCCTGGTCCTGGAGGGGCCACTATCCTGCATCTTTTAGTTGTTTCCCTGCTCTTCAGCAGGTCTTCAAGTTCTGCAGAACTTGAACTTGAATCACTCAGTTACTCAAATCAGGTGTGTCAAAGCAGGGAAACAACTAAAACATACAGGATAGTGGCCCCTCCAGGACCAGGATTGGACACCACTGGACTAACCACAAGCTTGCTAATCAGATCAGAATTAAATTCCATTCCTCCAAACCAAAGTCGTTCAAAGAGAAACCCTAACCCACAACAGGTAAGATAGCTATTGTTCATTCAACATTTTCACAAACCCTTTAAAACATCTGAACTATTGCTTAAAACATTTTTGTTTTGCTCTAATTCAACCCCCCTTTATGATAAACTAAAATAATACAAATTCTACAATGTATTGATTAGTCTGTTGAGAGTTAGAAAATGAATATTTAAAGTGAGTGAATGAATATATGGGGCAGCTCATGCAATAATAGGACACTTAATTCAGTGAGGTGCAAAAACTCAATATGCACAATTAAAGCTAGGAGACAGTCATTTGTCAATGAAGTCATGCCTCTCAGTTGATCGTGTTTCTTTTTTTGTTTGAGTTTAGCTCATATTTTATAATTTTCGATTTCTCCATGTGAATAAAACAGGTGGTTCAGCAGTTCTTATTTGTGTACTAGTATGTGTTTTGCTTTCCAGATGATGATGTAGAGCTCCCAGCAGACGAGCAATTGGAGCAGCACATGCTCGTTGGTTTCATTGCAAGTGTCAGCAAGACACCGCAAATGCCCAGCACACACAAACCTGTCTTCGAGATGATGCCTTATGAGTAAGAAGGTCAGATGAATGTGGAAGGCAGACAAATTACACATCACCGTCGACAAAGGAGCAGGAGAGAACCTCTGTGGGTCCCCAAGCCTGGATTTGCCTCAAATGACTTATGATGCTGGCCGATTGTGGATCATACATGTCATCAGTGTTCAGAAGCGTCAAATCCAGTCCCTGAAAATGCTGTTAGTCTTTCACTGCCCCTGGTCTTCTCTCCTATGTGGTCATTAGTGCAGGTTAAGGTTTCCTCCTCGTTCCCACCAGTAGATGGCGTTGGTGATCTGACTGTTCTGTCTGAGGTAATGGCTAAAGATGGAAGCTTTCTGCCTTCTCAGACTGTCTTCATAATGATGTTGCTGAGTTACATAAGAGTGCAGTATCTCTCAGCAGGCTCTCCATAAGAAATTATGCGATAGATCTCAACCCAAACTCCCTGTTTTTATTGCTTTTTGTTACTGCACAGAAGTGTAGCAGAAAGCCAAATAAATGTACTTTTTCCCCTCCTGTTTCCAAGTGATGGAGAATTCTTGCTTTGATCACTGACTCAATTAATAGAGCAATTGATGAATATGAATATCAGGTTAGTTATGCAAATGATCACAGCACTGAAAAAAAGTAAGATGTTGGCCTCTTTAGGGTGTTTTGAGGGTGCAGAAATGATGAATGCATGAAACAAGATTTCTGCAATAAAGTAAAACTATAATAATATTAATAATCAGAAATACACTCATGACATATAAATTCTAAAGTAGAAGTGATCCAAACGAGGTTGCAGAAAAAGGCTTTTGCTTTTGCCTATATGTATTCCCCTTTTTGAGCTGAGTAATAAATCCACATTATTAATACAGTCTGTGACATTTTCAGCAATATGATGGGAAAATGAATTTTTATAGCTTAGATCGGCAGGAATTATTTAACTTTCCGGTGTGAGTCAACACAAAGGTTTCTGCAAACGACACTTTTATTTATACATTTGAGTGGCACTAAATCGATTAAATTACAGACTGGAAAATTACCACCAACACAACAATGTGACAGTAAGATACAATAATTATGTCACACAAAGGGTTTTTTCTTATGTTAAGAGTTATGACAAAGGTTTTTGATAGATTTTTAAGAATATGCTTGTGCTCATTCAAAGATAGTGTGATGAAGTATTGTTTTTTTTTTTTTAATGATTCAGTTAATTTTTACAATGAATATTTCTCAACTTAGTTTAAGTACCTTGGAGTCTTGTTCTCAAGTGAGGGAAAAATGGAATGTGAGATCGACAGACAAATTGGTGCAGCTTTTGCAGTATTGCATACTCTGTACAGGTTCATTGTGGTGACAAGGAAGCTGAGCTGCAAGGCAGAACTCTGTTTACCGGTTGGTCTACGTTCCTTCCCTCACTTATGGTCATGAAGTCTGGGTAGTGACTGAAAGAATCCCGGATACAGGCGGTTGAAATGAGTTTTCTCCACAGGTTAGCTGGGCTCTCCTTCAGAGATAGGGTGAGAAGTTTGGGACTCGGAGTATAGCTGCTGCTCCTCTACATTGAGAGGACCCAGATTAGGTGGTTTAAGCATTTGGTAAGGATGTCCCCTAAACACCTCTCTAGGTATCTAGGGAGGTGTTCCAGGCATGTCTAACTGGGAAGAGACACAGGAGAAGACCCAGGACACACTGGAGAGACTACATCGCTCAGCTGGCTTGGGGACACCTTGGACGAGGTGGGTATAGAGAGAGATGTCTGGGCTTCCCTACTCAAGCGACCTTACTCTGGATTGAGCGGCAGATAATGGATGGATGGATGAATATTTTTTATCTTGACATTAAAGGAAAAATAAATTACAAATGCAATCAATACTGATTGTTATTCATCAGCCAAAATAACATTTTAAAAACTGTATCAGTGTCTGCCAAACACTTCATAGTTAGTCCTACCCTATTACATTTTGTGTGTTTATATTTTCCATGACATACGGTGTCTGTAATATTGATGAACCCAAGGAGAATTATTTAAATTTGCTGATGCCCTTGAGTGTACAGAGCTTAAAGCTTTCAGCTCATCGCTAACTGCTATAAAATGTCATTTTCCACAGCAGAAGTTATAATTAGAAGATTTGGGGTATTAAGGCTGTCCCTTTGAGGGTCATCTCAGAATGTCCCGTTTTACTCTCACACTTATAAGGACTAAGATTAAGTCTTTTTCATAATTGGCTTTTTATGGGACAATATGCATGATTGGTAACTTTATGAGTTAACTCTGTTTAATTGGTTACTTGTGATTACTTACTTACTTACTTGCTTGCTTGTTATTGTATACTCATCCTCTCTTGTTGTTGTGACAGGCTCCAGCCTATCCTATACTAAGAATACATGGGGTAAAATGAAGAAATACTTCATCCTCCACCTATAGTGTATTTTACTTGGAGAATTACAACACATTTACTTTTCCAGAGGCACATGGTGACCCAACACCTGATTTGATTATCATGAGATTCGATAGTTTTGGTACAGTTATGTTTTTGGATAACCACTAGATGTTCTGACTGGTCCCTGTGTGGCTCCTTACACACCACAGGTAATCCATTACTAATCAGCCCATCTGCTGTAATTTACCAAATAGAAGTAGAGAAGTCCAGACAACCATCTCCCCAGTGACACTCATCTTGGTGGATCTTGAGCTGTTCTCCTGTCAGAATGGATGTTTTTATCCCACCAGCATGTTCTGAGCCTTTACCATGCTCTCCTCCAAGAAAGACATGCCTGGGACTTCAGATGGTTTCTTTTAATGTGGATGATCAGCAGCCGCCCTACTCTGAGATCCTCCTGGATGACAAAGCCTCTCACCCTATATCTAAGGCTGAAGCCAGTCAGCTTGTGGAGGGAAAGGATTTCAGCCACTTTTATCTAGGATCCTATTTTTTTTGTTCATGATCAAACTTTTGTGACTATAGGTAAGACTTAAAATGTAGATTGAATAGAGGGCTTGAGAGATTATTCTATGGGCTCAGCACCTTCTTTACCAATGCAGACTGGATACATAGCCTTATTACTGCAGATGAAGCCCTGGTCTGTTTGTTTATCTATTGCTTCATCCTACCATTGCATGTGAACAAAATACCACAAAACCTGAACTCTTGTGTTTGAGGCAGAGTCTCATGCCTAACCTGAAAGGAGCATTTCATTTTTTCTGTTTAAAACATAGTCTGAGACCTAAAGGAGTGGACTCTTTGTTTAGCTACTTCAGATTCAGCTGTAAACTACACCAGTACATGCTAAAGGTCATGTTCTCGAAATGCCAACAAAACCACATCATCTGCAAAAAGCAAAGATGAGACTCTGGCATTCTCAAACCCGACACCCTCTGTTCCATGTTTGCACCTTGGGATTCTGTTCTTGAAACAAAACACATATGACTGAAAAAAAGTTTGACTTTGTGCTGAGAATGCAGACACAGCAGACACAACTCTTGTTTTGGATATACATGAAATGAATGGCCTATAAAAGTGAACCCGGCACCCCACACTCCCGCAACACTGCCCACAAAATCCCCCAAGGCACATGTTTGTAAGCCTTCTCCAGGTCCACATAACATGTGAACTGGACAATCAAACTCTTATGACTCTCTCAGCAACTCTGCCAGAGTAAAGACCTTGTCCGCTGTTCCACAAAAAATGCTTTTTGGTTCAGTGTGTGCCAAATGATGAACACAAAAGCATTGTACCTGAACATTTGTGTTTTACTTTTTATTTTTTTATTTATTTATTACTATCTTAGAACTTATATATACAATGCAAAAAAATTAACTAAGTTGTCAAAAGTGACAAAAACATAGTGTAAGAAGTCCAACAAAAGTTAATTCAATCATAGCAATGCAAAGTTCAAGTTCTGAAATTTAAATCAAACTGCTGTGAAATCCTCTGTATTGTTTTCTTTACTTCTCAATGGTCCTAATCTTTTAATGACAAAAAACAATCAAAGCAACAACATGAGTGTGCTTTACTCAGCCATTTCAAACTCAACAGGGGCTCATGACTTTAACTAACTCAATCAAGAGTGTCTTGACTTAATTAAACCTTGCAAGCAATGTCACGGACCACAGCAGCTGGACTGCTGCTGTGCTAGAACCTAAATTGTGAGGAAAAACGTCATTACCTTGAGTTGTTTTCAAGGAAAACATGTCTTCCTTTAAATTAGAGAAACTTTAATTTGTTAGCATTTGAAATAATAAAAAAAAATAAAATGGAAGAAAGATCAAACTTATTTGCTTTGAGGACTGCAGCATCAGCATCATAACAACATATAGTTCACTGACCACATCTTTTGTACAGTTTTTATTACTGTTTTAGTTTTCAGATGTTTTTAGAAGTTCTGCAGGACTACTTTGATTAAACTTGTTGAGAGCAGGCTTTATCTCTTCAGGACTTATATGGTTATAGACTATTACTGAGTGATCATTTCAATCAGTTCAGTAATGTGGAAAATAGCATGTTCAGTATTTCAAGCTGCAGGTTCATGAAGTAAACTGTATTAGCATCCAGTGAGAAGTAACAAAAGTCAGAAGTTACCTGAATAAAACCCACCAACATCTGTTCTGTGAGTGATTAAATACGAGCGGCATTAGTATGTGGTATTTAAACAGAGATGCTTTAACAAACAGCTGTGGTCCCTGTGATATAAACAAGAGTTTCAATCACTTGACCAGGCCACTTTGTTTAAATGTCATTTTCTGTGTCACAGGTGCCTGTAGTAAATATCCCTTGCTTGGCAGCGATGGATAGTTTAGAAGTTGATTCTCAGGTCAGGTTGGCTGGCCTGAGACTGTCAGCTATGGACTCCAGCATCTGCCTCTCTCTGTTGGTGATTTTCAAAACTATTTTTTTATTCATTTAAGGGGTAACAAAAAAAATCGATAATTCTGTACAGGAAACCTTACAATCAGTAGAAAAATTAGAGCTAATTAAAACGAATAACTGAAATACTTTGAGGCGACACAGTGTTGCAGCTGGTTGGCACCTCAAAGCAAAAAGGTCCTGTGTTCAAATCTCAGCCGGGGCCTTCCTGTGTAGATTTTGCATGTTCTTTCCGAACGTTTGTGGATTTTTATTTTTTTTTAATTTTTTCCCCAAGGTACTTTGGTTTCCTCCTACAGTCCAAAAAAATTAAGAATGCATGTTGTGTTAATTGGTGATTCTATATTTACCCAGCATTTGTGTGTGTGTATTAATTTTTGTGTAATGTGTCTCTGTGTTGGTCCTGTGATGGACCACTGATCTGTCCAGTTTGCATCTCACCTCGTGCCAGTTGACTGCTGGTACTAGCTCTCCTGCAACTCTGAACAGGATTAGGCAGGTACAGAAAATTAATGAGTGAGCAAAATGCTTTGAGTGAGTGATCAATCAATTACCTTTTTTTGCTCATCCTTGAGTTATGAAAGTCTGAATTACTGCGGCAGTAATACATATAATGAAGTATTAACGAAAAGTACCCAAAGTGCACCTTGATCAGTATCCTGAGAAGCAAACTACTTCAGATAAGTTCACACATATGTCTTTCTTACTTAGGAACTTTTTTCAGGCACATTAGTAGCAATTCCAGATAAAGCCACAATATTAGTAAATACCAAATTAGCAGCTCACGCAGGTAGGTCCCACATTCTCAAACGTGATTACATGTACAGATTTACTTAGTATTACAACAACAAATCAACATGAGGGTTGGAAAAGAGCCATAACAGACCACATTTTCTTTGCATAACAATACACAACAAAACAAATGATGTAAAGCCCTTGAAGCAAAGGAGCTCACCCTTTGTTGAACAGTCACAGTGAAAGTCAGCCATCATTGAGTCTGCTGGCTTTGTTCCAGGGAAGGAGGAGGGAAGGGATAGGTAGGACGGGTGACAGATGGGCACTGGGGGTCAGATACAGGACAGCAGCCATGTGCTTCACTAAATGTCACAAGTATTGTACAGATTCACGGGACAATTTATGGTGAAAAAAAGTGCTTTGGCAATGACACTGAATAAAACTCATTAGCTTCACTCTGTAAATATTTTTTAAAGGGACAGCTTGTTTAAAATATTAAAACCAATTTGTTGTAACAGACAACCAACTCTAATTTTTAAACTTATCTGACGGCGTGCAGACATTTACTTAGAAATGACCTGGTACTGAGGAACATCAGGGTTATTCTGGGTCACTTACACTATTTAAAAAATGGTCACAAGTCAAATTTCAACATTTATATACATTTAAATATGACAATTTAGGGAAGAAATTTTGAAGCCATAACTATTTACGACAAAGTTACATATACTCTTACAAAGAGATGGTAAAATTTTGCTTTTAACAAAGAGTAAAATCACAAGCTGATGGATAGATAGCCATATTGTCATTGTTTTTAAGGAGGTAGAAAGTAGTTAAAATCTTCAGTCAATTTGACACTTTCATCAAAACATTTAAACAAAAACTGGAACTATGGATTGGATTTTTTTTTAAATTAATCAATGCAGCCTGTTTTAATTAAAAGGTGCCATATACATAAAATCAGAAGTGAAACAAAAAAGATTGTCAGATGGGAAAGGTATTGTTCCTGATATATTCTGAGGCATGGGCAACACAAAGACTGGTCTGTTGACCACTGCAGTCTTAAGACAACTTCTCTATGTGGCATGACCTAAAATTAAACCAAGAATTTAAGGTGTAAAGACTGAACAAGACAAACTCTCCTGTGATGTTCCTTGGTTACTAAAAACAACATCAGACAAGATATTCTCCAGATGCACATACTGAGGCCTATCTGACAACTCAGGAGACAGTGACACTCTTGAAACTAATGAGAGTGACGTTGCCAGTGGTGTTAGATTAAAAGTGATCAGTACATCTTCAGCATCCATGAAGTAAGCAGCTCATTCTTCATAAGTTGTTGTCCCACAGTTATCTTATACTTGCATATTTCTGCATTTGTACGTGGAGGCTCAGGGCATTTCTCACAGAGTTGCCAAAGAGGACAAAAATATGTCCTCTTTGGCCATATTGAAAAAAGGGATGCATTTACATACACAGCCAAATGTGCTGCCAGTGAAATGATTAACTGTATTCAGAGTATTGGGTTTCTGTCAGTTCAAGAGAAAATTATGATTAATTTTCAGCTCCCTTTGACCACCGCAGTAGTTTTGTCCATCCTTCTATATGCACACGCACACACTTATGTGTGTGTGCTTGTGTAGAACTGCTATATAGAATTGCTTTTAATTGTGACTAGCTTGTGCATGGTGGCTCAAAAAATGAGATTTCCAACTCAAAGAGAACCTTATCTGTGCTGTAATAATGCCATCCCAATGATCTGAATTCAAATTTAGAGACATCAAGATGAACAGATATTTAAAAAAGTATCTAAAAAAGTTCTACTTCAACATAGGAAAGGTGCTGCTGCAAAACAGAATATTATAAGTTCATACAAAATTTCTTGCAACTCAGGCAAAAACACCACAACTGTTAAAGTTGGCTGCTTAGCCAAAAACTAAGTGGAAATAAAAGTCACCACCTGGATTTAAATAGGCAAACAAGCTTCTCACCTAACAGCCCAGTATTGAAAAAGTACTACACTGATTAAAATATTCATCTGTTAGCAAGTTATTAAACCGTATCTGATCCAGGGACTAACTTGTCATCTCATAAACAACTAAATATTTAGACAAATTCTCTGGTCATAAAAAAATATACTACTGTTTCAGGAAGGGTGAATTACTGGTCAGCACCAAGCAAATAAAACATTTTAGGAAATGGATGAAAAAAAAAAAAACACAACACTGGGTTGGGAAATACATAGCACATTTTCAACCTTAAAACAATTGATGTGAACTATTATTTTTCAGGGGAGGAATTTAATAAGGAAACAAAACTTCAGTGATTTGATCAGAAATCTCTTTTAAGTTTAGTCAAATTTATGAAACAATATCAAGAACAAAACTGACAGCACAATTTATGTGTAAAAGCTTAAACATGCACAATACCAAGAAAACTTAAAGAATCACAACTATACAGCTGTGTATTTCTTAAAAAGTACTTTTGAGTTAGGACAAAAAAAAAAGAAAAAAAAGAAAGGCTTCAGGTTGCTGTTGGGAGCAAGAAAATTCAACTCCAAAACAATGAATCAGAGTAGGAGAAAGTGACAGATGAAGAGATGCATCCATCACATCTTTTGCTTTCTATACATTTATTTTTGGCCAGTATTGTGATCTGACGTTTCTCCAGATAGTCACATTGAAGTTCAGCACAGTTATGAACTGTATTCAATTGGATTTAAATCTCAACATGACTGTACTGGACTGAATTAGATTATACTGAATTGGACTGCATGTAACTAGATTTGAAGTGGACCTGTTTACTATTTCTCTAAAAGACCCTGAGATGACTTTGTTGTGAATTTCTGCTATAAAAAATGAACCAAATTAAATATCTGCCCCAAAACGAGGTCAGTGCGCTAGCAGAATATGTTGAATACGCAGGACAATTCAATTTTTTTTTTTTTTTTTTTCCTTGATCATAGGGGCCGGTTCCAAGATGACAATGGTAAGATTCATTCTGGCTCAAATAGTAAAAATGTTTAGAAAGAATGACAGACCATGTTAAAATTGGCCACCATAGACTCCAGACTAACAAACTCTGGGATGTGCTGGAGAAGATTTTTGGCATCAGGCTGATTCTCTTATTAGATCTTGGTAAAAAGGTTAATATACCTCTGCATGAACATAAATGGGACATTTTGTACGTTAAACCTATCAATTACACAGCACATATGTGACATATTCTAAAATAAAGATTGTTCAACAAAGTTCTAATTGTACACACAAGTACTGTATTTCTTTTCTAAGCAAAAAAAAGAAAAGAAAGAACATTAACATAATGTAACTTTCAGTGATTAACTGTTATGATGCTCATGCTCATTATACTTAAGTAGACACACTCAGGTAAATTTACCTCCACAGCCGTTGTCTGTGGGAGTGTAATGTTTGGTAAGAAAAATACAAAAAGTGTGTTGATCAATAAAATCAGTCACAACCAGCTCATTTTGATAATGACCAAAGCTCTCTTATAGGAACTTAATGCAAATTAGTGCATTGTTACAAAGAAACACACCTGTTGACAATTAGGAGTCTGTAATGAAGCAACAGCACACACACTTTTGTTTTTGATGCTAACACAGGTCATAGCTATGAACAGAATTACTTGTCCAAGCAATTAAGACAATTTAAGTATTTTTAATCCATCCTTCTATCCATTTTCTTTACCGTTTTTTTTCTTCCTTTCTTGGTCATAGAAGAGCTGGTGCCTATCTCCAGTGGTCAAAATGATGACAATAAAACTACAACAGCACATTAGTGTTTTCATTATAACAAGCATGCAAGCAACCTAATAAACAATGAACAACAACTGAAAAAGGTGCAAATAGTTTTAGTGCATCAGGTAATGAATTACTTGTTGTTACACATTACAATTTATCTTCATTATTATTAATAACTGATTATGAATAACTGGATTGGCTGTTGTTCTGATGACATTTTCTTTTGGCATTCAAAATACATTAAAAAAAATACAGAATCTGTTCCTCCACATACTATTTCCTCTTGCTGAGAACACCTGAATGCAGCTCTCATTCTTGTCAAGCTCTAAAGAAATTCATGCTTGTTGTTACTGTTAAATGATGATGCAATTGGTAGTAAATTGTGGGTCTCAAAGCTTAGTAACTAAGTCTACATGATAAATCAAAATACTCTTCTTCTGAAATCTTGTGCTCAGAAAGGGAAACTCCTATTAATATATAGATGTTGCAGGACCAGGTGCAGAGATCTCTCTGTTCACATCTTTCAGCCTGTATCTGGATAATAAATACCTAAGAATTTACTCCTAAAAATACTTTGCAACAGGACCAGCTCAAATAAATCTGTCCCATAGAGACAACCATGTTATGAATCACTGCACACACTACAACATACACACAGTAGTGATCACTTTTCCCTCATGAAATGTAAGTACAGGCTTGTGCGATACATCTGCAAGTGGTTTTTTTTATTTGTGTCGATGCATTCCCTATGTTATAGAAATCTATTCAAATTCAACACTGTGTTTTTCTTTCAGTAATTCATAGGGCTGTCTTGTTTAATGACCAACAAGTTAGTTGAACATTTGTAAACATTTATGGACTCAAGTTTAGAAAGTAATAGATGGATGCTTCTAATGCAAAGGCTCAAGACAGACTTTCCTGGCCTTAAAGCTAATATCCTGTTGTCAATCCTAAATCTACCAAAACTTGGTACAGTTTCATTGTTGAGAATTTAATACAATTATATAGTATAATACAAAATCAAATTTACAGGTTGCTGTTGTGATTAAAAAAAAAAAAAAAATCACACCACTTTTTCAGTCAACCACTAAGTGGGTTGTGGTCGTCCCATCAACAAAATTCAACATGTCATTATTTTTACCCCACAGTGTTCCAGTTATAATTTTTTGCAGAGAGTCACTGGACACTCATGATGACTGATCCTGTATGAGTTAGTAAGTGAGATCAACAAGCCATCAGTTTCTATGACCTGGATAAAGCCATCAGTGTAATATGATAAACAAGGCACAGATAAGAAAACACAATTTCCCTTTTCTAATATGACTGGAGGTCTCATTTGGAGATATGGGTAATCTTTACACGGCTCTCCATCTCCATCATGGCCCCTCTTGTGACGCCCAGTGAGACAGTTCCTCTCCTCCTCCACTGACATCCCCATTACAGCAATCCGGCTGAAAAATGCCAGGCAGATTACAAAAAGGCTGGTTTCATTTCGATGTGCTCTTTAGGCTGCACTCCAAGACAGGCCAAGCCTCTATTCCCCGCCTTCTAAATTATACCCTGTTTCTTCACACAGTCAACCAAGACCCCCCCTGACTATGAATAATGCAAAAGGGTAATCAGGACCTTTCAATGAATGCACATGAAAAGAATGGATAAATATGCTATACATTTGGCTTCTCTGTACTGTATGCTTAAAAACGGCAGAAATTATTTCGACACCTCTTGATGTTATAAAACCATTCAATAAGTTCAAGTGTATTAATGAAGTCTTCAGTAAGGCTAAACGGAAGATCCTGAATGCAGCCCAAGACTTCCCTCAAATCGATAGCATACGCTTTCCTGGTTTTGAATAATCTGCTATCAAGCAGGTTGTAGATTATCAAAAAAAAAAAAAAAGAAAAAAAAAACCTAAGCTCTTAATGATATACCACTCACCATGCATACTGGAAATTACGAAATAATGTATTATAACTGAAAAGTTATAATATCAGTCTGGGGAACTGAGTTTTTCAAAGGCACACGGCATGGCTCCAGCCCAAAGAAAAATGATCAGAGATAAAAGCTGAATCTTGATTCACCCTCTTCTCTTACCTCTTAGGCCTACACCTATCTTTTTTTCTTTTTCACACCACAGGGAATCTGCATCCTAAATCTTTTTGTGATGTAGGGGTAGAGTGAAAAAACAAACTTTGACAAACAAACAATGCTTTAAACAATGCTCTTCTAGGCCACATTACAAACAAATGAACAAATTAGCTGCTCTTACAAAAACAAACAAACAAAAAATGTCATGATATATTTTACGACTACTTTAGGTAATATTTTAATGTCACAATAATCATTGCAATGTTCAGATTAGTCTATTTCAATGTATTACACATTTGATATTATTGTCAGTTTTAATTAACAAACATAAACAATAAGATTGTATGCTGAAATTTGTTGCAAGCTAAATATGTTTCCACCAAATATGGCCACACTGATGCTGTGCCTATTTATGAAATGCTGTATGAGTGACAATGATGCTGTATTAGCCTCTTGATGAAGTATCCAATTTCCTAGTGAGATGTTTTAACCACTACTTTTGTGACTTTAAATCAAGGGCCGAGAGGTAGAAAAAGTGCTAACACTGAACCCACCCCTCCTCAGTCTTTTATTTGTGCAACTTAGAACTTAAGTTACAAACTAGCCACATTGAGGTCCTAAACTATGATCAAGACCAAAAACAAACAACAAGAAAAAGATCCAACATAGAGAGTGTTTCTTTTAAATTTTCTTTTAAAATAAGTCCCATCTTAACTTATAACTGTACACTAAAACAAACCTTAATCAGCAACTCTATTATATCTGAAACAACACTTCAATTGCTTTGCATTTACTGTGTCCCTAATTCTAACTGTCCAAAAAAATTGTATTTGTTTAAAATTTGTAAGATGACTGACTGTTCCAAAATGTGCCAAATTGCAGTTTGCAATCAAGTCAACCTCAGCCAACTACTTTATCACAATAACTTCCCCTGAAGATGTTAACGTTTAAAATGTACTGAATAAAAGAATGTGCTAAGTTAACTAAATAACTAATTGTAAGATATGAACAAAACATGATCAAAAACACGTAAGAGTTTTTGTAAGGATAAACATCTTGTCAGGTAATTATATAAAGGAGGGAGAGGTTATTCTTTTTATAAGAACTGAACAACTTCAGCTTGAAATAACAGAGAATGACATATTGAATGATTGCTTTTTGATCTATAGCCTTTTTTTATTTTCTTGACAGTGGCATCATTCATGGCCACCAGAAGGGCAGTGAAATGGATCAATCATCTGCCAAACAGTTCTTCAGCGAGCTGCAGTGAGCTCACACGGCACAGAGTTTGTTTACAAGCTGTGACAGTCTGTCTCCATGGCTACAGACATTACTTCCACATGGGCAGTGGGAGCTTTTGTCAGAAACTGACAAACGACAGCAACAGTCTAACACGGACACAATAAATGAACTACAGCCACAATCAAACTGCATGCCTTATATTCATTTATTGGAAAAAAAGAAAAAAAAAAGCTGTGACTGGTGTTGCTTAAAAATGTACAGGGGAGATTGCAGGGTGCTGTGGTTGAGCCATAGAGGGATAAGGAGAAGCTAATATGACTAGTTGTAGGTTGTTAATTTCTAAGTGAGAAAAAGGAGTAGATTTAGACCAAAAAATCCTTAAAATAATGTAGTTTTATTCATAGAGATCAGTTTTATGAAACTCAATGAATGTGAGCAAAGGGAAATACAACTTTGACTAAACAAATGCATGAACACATTTGTCATTGCACAAACAATAAGGTAAGTTGACAGTTGCTAGAAATGCGCTGCGATTTTTGATGGAACGTTTTAATTGTTTTACCTTAATTTTAATATTTCAGCAATTTTTTCAGAACCTTTTCAGGACTCACGAATATCAACAGTCTTAGGTGTGATGACACCATACACTTTGTTACAACCCTTTCACACTGGATGATGACACTGGTATACTCTCCACAACCTACACAACCAATCAGAACATGGCTGGATTGCAGAAAGTTTGGAAAACCTCCTTCAGTGTGAAGGTTTTGTGATGCTGCTACAGTACTCACCAAGTATGTTTTCCCTACCATTTTCCACATCCCTGAGGAACCCTCCAGTACCCTCACGACACTCTATATGTCAGCAGCATCGTCTTACCATAAATACTTATAATCACACCCCAAACCAGGACTCTTCCCAGCACAACTCTTTCAGACTGCATCATGATATACCTATTATAGGATCTGATCTCAATAGGACAACACTGACTTCATGATGTGGTCATAAATTAGACAGCCATTGTGGCCAGTCCTGCTTCAAACTCTGACAAGTCTGGTTTGTTCTGCTTCCCTACCACCTCATCTTGATTAACGATCAGTACACCTGTTCTTAATTTTCTGATTACCTCCTTCTGTATATATGTACGTCTCTCTTTTTTTTTTTGCCCTTTTTCACAGCCTCAGTTTCCCAAGTTACTTTTTTGTTCTATTCACAATTTGTTTTGAGTATCTGTTAAAAACATTAAAGTTTGTTTGCATCCTGTGTGCACGTCTGCCTGCCTGCATTTGGGTCTTTTCTACAACAACAAACTATGGCAGTAAATTTCATTTATTAAAAGTGGAGAGAAAAGTGAGTATGAGTTTCAGTTTCATATTGCACCACTGCAAGTTTCAGCAGTGTACTCAAAAGTAGCATATTGTACATATGTATCTACTTGCTATCAAGAAATCAAGTTTAAAGTGCAAACATAAAGTTTCCAACTTTGTAAAACTCCTTGTGTGGGCATGAGATGTTATTAGCTTTATTGCTAATTATATGAACATAGAAAGTAGCCTTTCCTGTGTTTAGTTGCAGTCATAACTCTTAGTAACTGCTCAATTTTGGATTTTTATTGAAATGTTGTAAACATTATGCTAAATACAGTGTATCTCAGTGAGCCAGCTTAATCTGCATTTAGTACCTATAAAAGAGCCTACCTAAGAACATTTGGAGGAAAGCAAATTTGTTAAAAAAAATAAAGTTGGAGTACAAACTCATATACAGTAATACAGAATAGGCATGAAAAAAAAATACAGATATTATTATCAGATATTGTAAAAACAAAATCACTGATGGGAGCTGTCCAGACCAACTGAGCTACTAAAATTATTATGCACAGCTCTCCTGGCAGCTGTGTTGTTGTTGAGATGGCAGTTACCCACAGTGGTCAACATTTGCTTTTAAGCTCCAAGATTTGAGGAAATCTTTGAGCTGACTGGAATTTGTAGTTGCCACAGAAACTCAGACAAATTCAGCTATTAGCAAACCTGTGGATCTATCAAACAATCTTGAGTTATCACACACTGATGCATTGTTTTCAGTTTTTGTATGCTGATTTTGCTGGGTTTTTTTTTACAGTACTGTATTTTTGTATAATTGTATGCTAGACTAACACAATTTATAACTCCAATGCATGAATCACAGAGAAAAACAAGTCATAAAGAGCAAAATCCATCAAATCAGAGTCAACCACAGAGTGAAAAACAAAAGAGACAGGCGTAGAGAAAGTTGCTCTGACTGAAAGACTGAAAGAACACACAAAACACACTTTGTTCAGAAAGGACCAGTCAAACAAGAAACTGCATGTCTTTATTTAATACATTAAATGCCATTAAACTAGTCTATGACATGCTGTGTGTGCATACAAGTACAAGTGTTTCTTTTTCAACTAAAACAAATTGGAGGTTTTGCAAATTTTGAATGACTTAATAAAAAAAAGCCAAGCACATGCAGAATGAGTGATTCTCTGCTTTGCTGAAATTGCAAATAGACCCCTACCCCACTTACCAAATGCACACACAGAAAACACAGCAAAGACCATGGGACCAAAATGCAATATCCATGCAAATTTTGAGCACCCTTCCAAAAGAATATTTCCATATTTGGTTTGACTGCAATAAAAAAAGTGTCTGTTTTCTCTTTTTAGCCTTTTGTTTTATTTATACATTTATACCTGTATCTTCTCCTGTCTCCCCATCTCTCACTATCTTCCTCATGAGTTGTCTTAATACAGGTTTTGTGCATTGACCAGAATGTGTTCGCACGGGGCAGTTCTGCCCCCCTCATTCTCATCGCTTTATTTATTCATGTGACATTCTGTCCTTTTGCCTCATCCAGCTCAGTGCTTCGCAGGGATACAGATGCTTCAGATAGCAGACACATTTAGGTTGCTCAAGCACTGATCGTATGCCAGACACTCAGACAACACCATTAATCTCTCTTATCAGCATCTCTGTGGGTGCTCCAGCCTCAGACTGGTATATGTTCTGCATTGGGCTACCATTACTCAATAGATGCTAAATAAACCACGTTGCTTCTTCTGATTTACCCGCAGTACTGAGTTACAGCCCTACGCTGATGAAATGAAAAGGACCATCGCTCTCCTAGTGGCATTGACCACTTTGTTATTGTTAGTTTCTTTAAAGTGTTCCTGGCCTCTTATAGCAACTGCTTGACAATCTTGTAATTGCATTGTGTGATAAAAAGCTAATTAAGTTATGGAAGATCTTTTATCAGTTTTATTTTCCTGTGCACTATCCAGGGGATGACCTTGATAAGATCACTTGGAAGCTGCTTCTTTCACTGCTGCTCTCTGTTAATAGGGACATTGATAACTACTATGGGTGGATATGAGAAAGGGCTCCTTGATGACAGTAAGCTCAACACAAGATACAGAGATAAAGGCTGTGATAAAAAGCCAAGAAGTGCCTGAGGGAATCACCTCCCTATAAAGTTCTACTCCTTGTGATCCTATAAACAACTGATAAGACTTGGAAGCCTAATGACTTGAATTATTTTACTGACACTTGGAAAATGTGTGCTGACTGGTGTGAAGTAAGACAGTACACTCAAGCTTGCAACTTTGTACCATGAGCTACAGAAGATGTCTTTGTGGAGCCCCAAAGATACTGTGGCAGATGATACGGTGTACACAATGATTAGTACTGCATTGCAACATGAAACAAACAAACAAACAAACAAAAAAAAACATCTAAAGTAAATTCATCTACTGCTGGCATTGCCACTCAAAAACTAAAAGGCATGCAGTCCTGACATCTTTGCTGTTGCATTCAGAATCTTTTTTCTTCATATTTTCTAAGTATTGCACAGTGCTGATGTAGTGATTGTAGATGAGGATAGATTAGGATTGTGCCGTCTGTGCAGGAAATACATCATAGTCTGGAATTTATTGCGCCTTGTGGCTTGTTTACAGTGCAAAGCATGGTGAGCTGACAAAGTGCTGCCCCAGTCATAAAACATAATTTATTTTAGTTAGGGATGCCCAGCTGGACAGAGAGTGTATGCCACTGAGGTGGTACTAAATAGCTTTTTCAGTCAGATACACATAACAGTGATTCTTTACTTCGTTTTGCCTCTCTGTTTTAAAAAAGAAAGAAAGAAAAGAAAAAACAGAAACACATTTTTAAACCATTTTTTGCCCATAATAAAATCATACTAATATGCACTGAGAACAAACTTTCCCCATGGGTCCAATAATATATATTGTATTGTATGCACATGTGAATAAAACATAAATAACAATTCCATTTTTAGACAATTTTCAAGAACTTAGAAACCTATGGGAACTTTTTAGGATTTATGATTGCGGTGATTTTTCCTACAAATAGACAATGTGGCTTCTTTGGAAGTCTTAAGAATGTATCTGGGGAAAAATTTGACAATGCTCTCACCACACCTAAATGAACCGTTATCCTCGGAGCTCACCCAGACCTTGTTTGGTATTAAATAATTCAGGACATCCTCGGCTTCAGACTACAGCTTCATGCACGACACGTTTCTGCTTGCTGTCTCCCCATGTGTTTCACAGTCACAATACATCACATCTGGTTATAATGCAGTGGAGACTGTTACTGTGTGTAACATGTTAGACGTGTGTTCACCTGCCTAAGGGTGTGGTTGGTGTGGCAGTGAGGATACAATGAGGCCCTACATCAGTTTCTACTCTATTAGTATGTTTTCAATGTGTAGAAAAGCAGCAGATGATAGAAACAGTGTAGCAGGAGAATAGGCTGTAATAAAGTGGAAAAAAGTACTGTAAATGAAGAGATTAAGAGAGAGGACCAGTCTGACAGCCAAATTTAGAAGGAAATTACCTCAAGCTCTGCCTTAATGAGTAACTCTGTGGTCTTTTTGTCCTCATGCAGCAGGAGGTTTGCACTATTACAAAACCTCCATCAGCAGGACTTGTCTCAAACACATTTTCTTGCAGAAATGTAACTGTCCAACAGGCTAATTAGTTCTTTGACATGTGGCCTTTTCCATTACAAAAAAAAAGAAAATCAGAGCTGTGTTATCGCAGCTACAAGATGACCTGCTGACAGACAGTGCCAGAGACCCTGCTGGAATTGGTGTATTGATCAGACAGGGTAAAACCCCATCACAGAGTGAATTGACTGTGTGCATGTAAGCAGACCTGGAGGGGGTCAATTAAAAATGTATATTGTAGAACCAACAGAGGCGTGAAAAGAGACACATCATGGAGGGAGAAAAAAGAGAAACAAAAATGAGACACAAGGCTGAACTTTCACTAAAAGCCATCATATATGACACAAATACTCTCTACAACTCGCATGATTTCAGCAACATAAAAAACTTACAATGTGCAAATTTCCAAATTGAAGGTATCATTCTTAAGAGAAAGATGAATTGGATTTTCTTTTTTGATTGCGTATTGGGTAAAAAGAGCAGCACCGCTGACACGGAATTGAAAATGTGCCCTTGAAAGCATGCCCTCGGCGGTTGTGGCATTTGTACTTGACAAACAGGCTCATTATTGGATGACTTAATGAAATCTTTCCACTCAGAATAGATCTTGGCCCAAGACAAATGATGTACACGTGACACCAAGAAATTAGCAGTCAGGAGAGGCAAAGCACTGCTCTGTCACCATCAACTAAATTGAACAAATTTCTGCATCTTGAAAGGGTAATGAGCCTCGATAAACACAGTGATTGTAATTATGGTATTGTTTTGATCAATTAGTCTTTCATATTAGCTGGTTTCAATATGATGGATTTTACAATATGCTGTTTGGATAGAACAAAACCCAACATTAGACTTTTACATGAACTGCTTTATAATGCACTGATTACTGTTTAATTGTGTATTGAATAAACATCAAAATTTAAATAATGAAGAAAATAATGAAAGAACTATATGATTAAACAGGTAATCAGGTAATCTACTTGGTCATATCACCAAATAAAATGTTTTAAATACTGAATTTAATCACCACTGGTTCATTATCTGAGATTATGATCATTATTTTCATTACAGTAAATTACCCAAAAGTTTATTTGTGTTAGATAATAAGGTATCCGCAGTTCACAGAATTAACAAGCAATTTTGGATGACACTTTGAATTATGGCCTGCAGATATCCTGTAAATATTCAGCACTGTACTTTATTTTCCTGGTATTTTTTTCCAGTGTACCTGCAGCTTCAATGAGTACCAATGTATCTATGTAATAACTGTGGTGAAGAATAGAAATTTACTAAATGATGGAGCAACAATCTGAGGTCTTACAAAAACTATACCATAGCTACTTTATGAGCTCTGGTAACTTCTCTTTATTTGTGGGGTATATGTATGAATTGCTATGCAATTTTCTGGACATGTCAAGAAATCTGCAGAAATATAGCTTTCTGTTTATGTTTATTTACTTGAAACATGTTCTATAAGATATTTAAAGTACTGACTATATCATTGTAATTTTACTTTGCCACGGCTGAATTTATAAAACACTGCCATGGAGAGATATACCAAGTATCATACATACCCAGTACTTATAAAATAGATGCACTGGTGAATAAATCGTCATTGTTCTAAGTAGTTGCACCACGAGTTATTTGCAGAACACTGAATTGCTATCCCACGATTCAATAAATTCACACCTAACTCCTCATTATGTAGGCACATCTGTATCATGAGTGCATGTTAAGTAAATAAAGAAATTATAGATTAAAAAAATACAGCACAAACACTTCCATTGTCTGTTGAAGGTTGTAATCTAATTATTATGTACTTTTTTTATTATTATGTGAAGGTAGCCACAAACACAAAAGCAGAAAAGAGTAAATATCATTATTTATATGCTTTGTCAAAGCTCTGCTGTCTCTGTCTAACTTTGCCTCTTCCTTCTCTCCATTCACATCATCAAAGTTAAACTTGCTGTACAACCCACTGTGCAGTTGCTAAATTAACCCCTGTACCTGGAAGGAAAGTTAATGGAATCAGCTGAAATACAGTTTGCCTTAAGCCAGCCACCGGAGTTTCTCCTTAGGTCAAGGCTCAGCTGTCCACCTTTGTACATCTCAAGGATCAAAAGTAGAGAAAAAAAAATGTGCGCAATTTAGAGAGAGAAGATTGATATTTTAGGGAAAGCAACCTTTTACGTTCCTGCTTAATGTGAGCACAAGTATCTCACAATTGTTTAAAATGTCTTTTTCTATCGTGGGCACTTCTAATTTGTTTTTCTTGATAAAACCTCAGGCAGAAGGTGGGACACCACATCTCCACCCATTGTTAATGATGCATAACCTTCAAATCCATATATTGGTTTCCTGTTAGTTGGACATTTTGGCTTCAGTTTTATATGTTGTTCTGTTTTACATTAAATGTGTGGAATATACAGATTTGAGTACTGATATAAGACATTTTTGAGGACATTGTCTGCTCTCAGAATTCAAATATCAACGACCCAAATACGGCCAGATGAATTTAGCCTAGAAATTGCAAACAAGTAATGACCAAAGCATGAAAACAAGTTAATATGGGAGCCTACTTATCCAAACAGACCTAAAAGATGCTGAAGAATAAGTAAAGTATGCTATTCAGTTATCCAACTACATATTCAGAAGGTGTAGAATAGTAAGAGCATCTATTTGCAATCAGCTTTCACAGCAACCATGTAGAAGCAGAACATGAATGTCAGAATGATCTATGAAAACTGGGACCCTTTTCTGTGGCAGAGTGTCTTTTTATAATATAAAAATTACCATTAGAGTTTAGGTAATGTGCACAAGGTTATGATGTTTCAACATTTTCTGAGTTGTAATTTTAGTTAATGAACACATTGGTTAAATCACATGTAACAAACTGCACATGAAGCCTTATATTATGTTAGAGTGCACGAGCCAAATCTGCTGTTATAGAGTGAAATTACGGGAACAGAGTAGATGGTGCAGATCTGGTGAGGACAAATGTATGTCAGCAAGGTCCTGAGACAAACTTTCACACTATGGTAGAAGAAAAATGGACTATAATTGTGGAACTGTACAGGAGAGGACAAGTCAAGATTTACAACAACCTTCCTGTAGTGACTGAATAAGACATGTGCCACATAGCTGTCACTTTAAAGCCTTGTCAGAACTTATTACTAACTTTTATTCTAAAAACTCCAACCTTACAAATCTTGTAATACAAACTTTAATATTAATTGTTTTACATTCATGGGAAAAAAAACATTACAACATAGATGGAATAGAGCAAAAAATATGAACATTAATGGAGACATAAGTGTATTTGAAATAAAGAATGGAAGTCTTCTTATGAAATACTTCAATACTGATGCCAAAATTGCACTTTTTGTTATGTGTTTTACATTAGCAAGTATAAGCTTGGCCTCACTTCAATTAGTGAGTTCAGAGATAGAAAAAGGACAGAAGAATAATGTAGGCGACATAATTTCACAAAGAGCTTTTGTACTGAAGGTAATTTTATGATTCCTGAAATAATCACACTTTAACTGTCAGGTTTATGCAAAAGTTTGAGCACCTATTATGACTTTTTCGTTGTTGAGAAATAGTGAAGTGAGTTAACAATTAAGTGATTTCTTGAAGGCAGAAAGTTACATGTGAAACATATTAGGCATGTTTATTTGTTTTAGAGAACCATAGAAAAGTGTCAGCGCTTCATAAAATATTAGCATTTTTATCAAGTTTTAACTAGCAACTATTATAACCAAATTAGCTTGTTAATGCAAGTGGAGCCGCTAAGGCCTCTTCCAAACAGCTGCCTAGCACTCAGAAAATTAAAATTAATACCTTCAAAGCAGGAGTAGGCCGTAGCAGGATTCTAAAGTGTTGAAAGTTTTTACTGAAGCAGGCATTTCTTTTGATCGTGTGGGAGGAAGACACTTTCCTTGTTATTGGAGAGGGTGGTGCAGCTTCTTCTGGCTTTCTTTTTCTTCCTTGTGTTGCTGGTTTCTGTTCTTTAAATTTTTTATTTCTGTTTTTTTTTTATCTCTTGTAAACACCCCCCCCCCATTTTTAGATTTTTAGGTTAGAATTTTATCAGAAGTTGAGCAATCACTTTACTGAACCCACAGAAGTTGCAACTAAAGTAATCTGCAACGTTTTAATTTCGCATTCAAGACTGATATAATTTCTGCTTTTCAGTAACTGTCTCATCTAATTAACAACAGTTTTGGATTTTTACCCACAGATGTCTGAGATTGAGAGCGGTCTAATCATATCAAAGACATGCAACATTAATTTATTCTCCTGCTAGTTTGGTTAGGTTTAGCTAATTTAATTATCAGCTTCTCACCCATATCTCCCCTGCTCCTGTTATTTATATATCAGCCTAAAATTCTCCATTTTTAAAATATTATTAGACACATACTTTTCACCACACAGCCACTCAGGAACAACCTTTTTTCCTATAAATCTGTCTGTAAACAGATTTATTTGTTCACCAGTGGTTGATGTTCATGCAACCTCTACATTTTAGTACTAACATAGCTTTAATAAAACAGTAATGGGTTTAGGGTTTAAGAAAGATGTTCACTGCAATGATCTTTATAACTCAGGAATAATGAATGACCTCTAATAACATTGAAAGGATAGGTGAGAATAAATCAGTGTGGAAGAGATGTGGGGATGCAATGCAATTTTATTTTGGCCTAAAGAGAACAAAGTTTAGAGCAGTGTGGTAAGTATTGGGAACAGTAAAACGAGTAGATGGCTGTGCACATGTGGGTATTTTTCTTTAAGACAGGTGCTTGCCCCAGCAAATTACTTACTGTCCAGTCAAGGTCGAATGTGAGTTTTTACAGAATGTATACGGTTGAAGCCTTCATCATGTCCTATTCAAGTTTACAGACTGAAAAAAATACCTATTTGTTGAACCAACAGCATAAAACTTTGCCCACAGGAGTCAGGCTTTGACTTCACACTTTTCAGCTGGCCCCAACATGCAAGTCAGTTCAAAAGCCACCTTGTAGCACTTGATTGCAACTGACACGCCATGAATGCCTCTCCTCTCACACTAACAGTCAAGACACTAAAATATTAGTCAGGTGTTATAAAGAAAAGACACTCATTTTGTCAAAATCCACTTCATGATAAGATGAACGGTTTTACGATTGCTGAAGGATACCTTTGTAGGGCTTTTATATTTCCTTTATTTAAGGACAAAAAGATACATCTTGTCTGATCATTCACTTAACTCACATGGATTTAGAATGGATTAGATCAAGCCACAGTGAGAGATTCTGAGTAGAATCTATGATTTATTCTCCCTTGTGAGGAAACGGGATGCTGCCTTATTTTTTTGTTGCCAGTGTTAGACAATGAGACGAATGGTTGCATTAAAAGATAAAAAGAAAGAGGACACAAACTGAATACAAAGGGGAACAAGAGTGTAGCTTCAAAGATATGAACTATAATTCTTACCATGACGTAAGCATTGACCTGTGGTAACATTCTTTGCCCTGTTCTCCTTTCTTTTTCTTTTTCTTTTGCATCTGTGGTTTTCCTCTGAAGATTCCCTGAATGCCATACAGCTAAGAAAATTAATTGACATCAGAAGTTTTTATATGATTTAGGTACACTGTGTTTATTCACTCATCCTTACTACTTTGCACAGTGTATATTAGTGCGTTTGTACTTTCTGTTGCAGCTTTGTGCCTTGGAGAACAGTATGCATTTATGATTGACTCAGTGTGTTTTTCAGTGTAATGCTGGAATTGTTTATTGCCCACTGAGTCCTTCTCTCGTGACATATCTGAGAAGTGATTTTGTCTGCTGGGCACCTCCAGTCTGACTACAGGCTGGGAACAGACATGATTGTGATCTCTCCTTTTTGCTCTGAACAGCAAATACCACTCTGTAGATCTGGCTTCCCGTTTCACTTTGCAGCTTTCTTTCATTACAAAGCACCACATTAAACAAATGGCTCTGTGACCTATGCCTTTAATATGCCTGCACTGATTTGAACAATAAGTTTTTGTGTTTTTGTGTTGCTGCCGTCACCTTGAGTCATGCCTGGAAAGCAGCCAAACGACATATAGCCAATATGCATCACACCAACACTGCAGAGTGTTTCTTAATGTTTTTGTCACATAGCTGGTAAGGTTCATCTAAACACAGGGCATTTCCAAACTGTTGATTGATCTTTTGTGAGTTACTTCTCTTATTAGGAGGGAATTAACATACAAGTAGAAGAAAACAAACTCTATTTGTCCTAAAATGTGTTATTTTGAGAACATATTTGCATGGATTTTTATTATTCTTATTCTAGATTAGGCATTCAATTTGTTCTGATTACTTCATAAAAGCTGAGAATCAGAAAGTTCATTAATAATACTTTATTATACAAAGCCAAGTCTGATTAAATTCTCACACACACATTTTTCTTCTTCTATGCCACTGTTATGTTTATACTCATTTAAAATAAAGTGTATGATACAGTGCAAAAGTTTCAAGTCATTGGTTATTTCTTTCTATTTTGCTCCAAGGGAGCCAGACTTTCTTGTACTCTTTCAAAATAATCTTAAACAATATTTCTATGGACTTTATGAAGGTATTTAAAAGTTTTCTTTGTACATTGACTGTTTTTTTTATTTTACTGATTTTCTGATCTTTGACAGGTGCATGTTTTGTGTGTTAGTTTTTTCTTTTTTTGTTAAGCCTCTTATCTTTACTATACGAATCATTTGGGACTAAGAAGGCTCCTAAACTCAAAGCATGAACTCATGTTGTGTTGACACATTAGAGACAACTTAACAAATATATAAACCAATTGGACCTTTAGGCAAGTTGGCGCCAACAGCCTTCCACAAACACACGATGTGTTCCCAATTTGTTTGGCTGAATCAATGAAAATACCAAAAATGACAGCGTTAGACAGATACATGTAAACTAGTATTTTGACCCCAACAAAGTGATTCCCAAACAGCTATAGGTTGAAAACCTGTCAAAAACACGATGATCAACTATAGGATGAGGAATCTCCTAGGTCCTGTGTAAGGTCTTGTTTTTCTTTTTTTTTCTGTTTCCTACAGACATGACATTTATGTAAATACTGTTCATCTGCTGCAGGCAGTTTTTAGGCTTGAATCATTTTCTTTTGTCCTCCGCATTTGTGATTTCCTTTTCTCAAGCACACCCTTCACCCTGAACAGCATGCTGTCATAGTCAGGTACAATGGCAGGACAGAAAATGAAAGAAACCGCAGACAGAGTCCGAAAAAAGAAAAGAAAAAAACAACAACTTTGAAAGATCTTCCAAAACCCTGGAGAAGAATTATACATTATATATATATATATATATATATATATATATATATATATATATATATATATATATATATATATATACATATATATGTACAGTGGTTACAGGTGTCAGCACACAACAACAAGAAGGTTGCAGGATTGCCTGGGGCTTTTCTGGGTGGAGACTGGATGTGCTCAACGTTCACAAGCATGGGTTTACTTAGGTTTCCTCCCACAGACCAAAAACATGCATGTCAGGTGAGTTGGTAACATTAAATTGTTCCTATCTGTGAGTCAGAATGTGAATGGTTGTGTGTCTCATCTCTATGTGCCCCTGTGATGGACTTGTGACCTGTCCAGGATGTACCCCTCCTCTCAGACAGTGACCGCTCCCAGCAACTCAAAATGAAGATGTGTTGGAAAGACGTTGGCAAATTCCATGTGTGACATTACATCACTCTGACAGGCATTCAATGATAAAGGTACATTTAGCTTTTAAAGGCCCCCCTGAACCATTGCATAATGTATCCCTTATACAGTAAAAGATGGCCTTTCATTTTATGACCCTCTATTCTTAAAAATTACAAAATTCAATTTCTAAGTAGATATTCAGTATACATGAACAAAAGATAAAATGTACTATACAGTACAGGGTTCACTGATTATTTGCTGATTATATAGACCATCCAATTATAGCTACCCACACAATCAAAAGTAGTTTTGGTCACATGACTTTGAATGAAAAATAACTGCACAGTTGTACATTTAATCCATACTTTTCCTTTCTCAGTAACAAAACTGTCATGTAGCCTAAATATTACATCATTTAGACATGTGAGCATATAACCTATGTAACTTCTATGGGATTTATTAAGAAATAGGTTTAAAAGAACCACAAACAGTGAGCAAAGAAAAATTTACATAATTTATATACGCAAATTGGCAAGAATTTAAATATCTGAATAGTTCCATGATCAATGCAATATCAAAAAGTATCACATTATTCCTCCCATGAGCTAAATGCATTTTCACTTTTAAAACAACATAACATGAGGCGCCAAGTGTTGATTTGCGTGGTTCCCTCCAATTTTGCATTTCTTTGTCTCTTATCAGTTTTCAAAAAACTCTTGGGTGACATCTTCATATCAAAGACAACACTGAGTTCAGAATCAAAATAGACGTGTGTCTTGACACATTTTAGTTTTGACCAGAATCCCAGTACAGTGTCATCCTCATTGGGTTTGTTTAAACAGGGTACACTAATATACATGTTTATGCTCCTTACATTCAGCTCAGATCAAGTTTTAAAAAACCAAAAAAACCCAACAACAACATTTGTTTATGTAGTTGTATTAACATAGATCTTGAAAAAGGGTCATCATGTTGGAAAATAAATGTACAACACTTAAGAAAAGATGACACATATGAAGAATTACTTGTTACAAACGGATGACTCAGTGAACCTTTTGACTCATTTTAAGAGGGTATCAAAAGTGTTTGGTTGAGATATTATTTACTTGGCAAAGATTTGTTTTTTTTTGTATTTCTGCGTAAAGATGATCTAATACGTTATAAAAAAGTGAATAATCAAGATAAATGCTGACAACAGCAGCAGTTTCATTTAAAATAAAGCAAACAAACAACCAAAGAAAACAGTTTGTCTGGCAGGCTTGTAGGTATCCTCACATGAACTGTTTTCTTTAAGTCCTTCCTTAACATTTTTATTGACTTAAGGTAAGGACTTGGCTGTTCCAGAACATTAATTTTATTTCTCACTAATTATTCTTTGATGGAACAACTTGTCTGCTTAGTGAATGTCTCTTATTGTGTGACCCACTTTAAGTTGAGATTCAATTCACAGCAGATGTCCAAATGTGTTTTCTTTAGAATCCACTGGCATATTTCAGATTATTTATTTTTTCATTACATTCATTCATTAAAAGCAACTCATTGTGTCTCATCCAGGCCCAAACCATAATGTTTTTTTTAAATATATATTTATTGTTTTTATTAGAGTTGGTTGTATTTTTTTATCTATCATTATTTTTATAAGCATTATTTGCATTTATTATTTTTTTTTTTTCGCAGAAGTAATAGTTTTCTTAAGCATAATTAAATGTTTCTAAAGCCATGCTTATGCCATGGTGTATCTTTAAATATGTGTGATGCTGCACAATTTTAAAAGATCGCTACATAAAAATTATTTGCAGGACTTGGGTGAAAATGTCATTTAGACAGCTAACATTTGCATTTGTTATAGTGATGCAAATTTAAATATGCACAGTACTGTTGAAAAAGCCCTTACTATTTGTTGTTTAGTGAACCAGTAGGTCAGGAGAGAAGATCTGTGTAAGGTGTCTGTTTTTATGTAGATGGGTTTCCATCAAGTTGCAAAGTAAATTTAGAAAAACATAAATAAAACAATGCTACATACTATTAAAGGCTTGTTTTCATTTCTTTGTTTAGTGTGAATGAACTAAGCTGCATAATGTCTGCAGCACATGGCAGTGCAACTTCAAAATGTGCATCAAAAATATTACTGGAAACCCAGCTTGTAACTTCCATAATGTTTTGTCACATGCACATTGATTTGAAAAGGGACCAAAATCTGTACTGACTAATGCTGTCATTTCTCTTGGGAGCACAGTCTCTATACAGTGTGGTATCTACCATCTTAATGTGCTGTTGCTGATAATTAATTTGGAGAGCAGTGGTTACTTAGCATTGGTAATTCCCATTTGCATTCATGGACTCTTTATGGCACAAGTAGGAAGGGCCCAGTCCAAAATCGCACTCAGACCCTCTTCAAGTGGTGTTAAGATTACTTCTTATTGCTTTAATGTGTTCCCTTCCCTTCCCAGATCTGCACTAGAGCTGGATAATTTGTTCTAAATAGAGGTTTGAAATCAATTCAAAGCAACACTTGGCTGAGACACACAAATGGATTACCTTTATAATAATCGTTTTAACAAATATCAGTAACCTCTTAAGACCCATAATTCAGTTTCAAGAAGGGCAAATTAGTTCAACTTTCATTGTGCAGAAAACCCATGAAAAGAAAAAGAAAAGATACTTGATATATTATTCTAAAGAAAAAAAAATACAAGAACATTTAGAAAACCATTTGTGTTCAAAACCGGTACGCATAGGTGCTTGTCATTCTTTACAATTCTAATCACTTATTTATTTAACACATCAGTGAATAAAGTAATCATTGGCCGCCATCAAAGGCGAAGTGGCATGATGTCTTTTTTTTTCTCCTGTTTGTGTGTGTGTGTATGTATTTGTAGATTTTTGTAAACCACCGTACAAATTTATTTGAAACTCTCAGAAGGCAATTACTAGGTGTACATCTACAACTGATTAACATTTGGAATGAATCCAAATCAAGATGGCCGCCACAGTTAATCAACATCAGCATACACAAAAATGGCAATACATCAGTCAGTTTTATAGATATTGAGCTCAAATTGATGCAGTAGTAGCCAAGAGTCATTCACAACACGTACTCTGAGCGAGACATTTTGCAATATTGTCTAAGGTAACATTGTTGGACATAATTTTGTTTTCAAACCAGATCCAAAGTGCTACCACTCATTCTCAAAATAACATGATTTTAAACTGATATGAAATGCAGCAGTTGATATGCATTTCATCAAGGAATGATAGAGCTTTTAATTTATTATCTAGGTTTTGCTTGTTTCACTTTATATTGTTTATCTTTAGACTAAGTTTTTTTTTTTTTTGGAAAGTTTGAAAATAAGCAACTTTGTGCATAATTCTTTTTTCACCTATGGGGATTGTCTGCTCCAGCCTCTCATACCTTGCAGCAAAGCTGACAGCTGTAGCTGCACTGACTCCCCACCTGCCAACACTAATATATACATCATGCTCGATGAGCTGGAGTTAGGGAGCAAAACACACATTGCATGGTTTTCTCTGATGCAATTAAAGAGCACTAAACCATGAGCAGTGGCTTAGTCTGTTCCATAACCATGAAGCGAAATATTAGATTTTCCAGCTCCCTATGCTTGAACACTATGAAAGTGGAAAGGAGATGGGGAACTCCCTGTAGGAGACCTGGAAATAGGCATGCACGCGGTCTGGTGTAAGGATCAAGATTACCATGACTGATAATAGAAATTACATAAAATGTCTGTAAATGTTGTTAGCATTTTAAGAAAACGATAAGTGCAACTTATCTCCCTCTAAAATAATGAAACATTAAAAAATTACCTTTTACAAAAGATGTTTTATTACCACCTCTGTAAGAGTTTTTTTTTTTTTTTTTTTTTTTTTTTTTTTTTTTTATGAATGAAGCCTGGACTTTTATGTTGGTCACATAACTCCAAAACTACTTCTTCCAAAAACATCTTGAAATAAAATGTAATTCAGAAATGGAACAGTTATTTTTTATTGTTATTTTCTATGGTTCTTTATAAATAGAAACAAAATACATTTGAAAATACATAAAAACTAGTTGTTTGGGTAGGTTGTCAGTCATCCAAGAAAAGGCAAAAGTTAAAAATTAGTCAACCCCGAATAGGTTGACATTCCACCAGAAGCCACATAGAGACAAACAACCATGCACACGCACACTCAGTGTAAATTTAGAAACATCAGTTTTCCTGACCAGAGTACCTAAAAAAATCCACACAATCATGGGAACATACAAACACCACACAGAAAGGTCCTTGCTGAGGTGGAGAACATTTAGTTGTGAGTCAACAGTGCAAACCACTTCTCCACTCTGCAGCCCTGATGAAAACTGTCAGAAAATATTTGTCATTGAAATTACCATTACTTTTTGTTCACTACTCTTGGGTTCCATATTATTCAAGACAACCGATAATCTCCAGGGCATGTTTTATTAGAAACATATTGTAATTCTAGATCTACTGGCTAAAACTTTATTGTTAAAACGCAGAGTTAGTTGTGAGATTATGCTGTCCAATTAAGATCTAAGAGAACCAGTTGAGATCTGAAAAAAGGTTATTAAATGAGAGGACCAGACTTCCTGTCTGATAAGGTTTAAGCTAAAAGGCAGAGCTTTTTGAAGACTAAAACCAATTAGACATGTTATGCAAAAGAGGTCAAGATTTACATTTTCTTCCTTCAAACAACAGATGGATTTATGTCACTAATGCCTCTGATCTGTAGAGGAAAAGAGACCAAAAACACGTACATTATTTATTCAGTGCAGCTGAATGCATAATGCTAAGTCTGTTCAATAGAACTATTGTCTCTGAGGTCTGCATCGATGTCAGAGAAACAACAGCCTCTTTACTATAACTAACGACTTCTAAAATGGAGCTTCTTTTGCAGCAAGGTTTAAATCCCTCTTGATGTTTTAAAATAATCAATCTAATTACAAGCCTTCCGTTTGCATTGTGAGGGAAAAAAAATCACATCAGTGAGATTTTGAAAACATATTTACTGAGGCTGAGGCAGCGAGCGTATCTGCAAATATTGGATTTTGCTGTGGAGGGAGCAAATGGGTCAGGGTAACATTAGGCACATGGAAAACAATGACAAAGCGAGACCAAGGGGGGAAAAAATCAGATAAATAAGAAAAGCAATAAGTCAGACATCAATGGAGAAGATAAAGAAAGTACATTAATGGTTACTTGCACACAGACTCACACACAGTTTGAAATGGGCTTAAAAAACCTTTTAAACTGTGTGTGCTGTGGTATCGCACAGCAGTCACTGTATTAAAATTTCAGAGACAGCTATTATTATCATAGAAATGACAAGATTTAGCCTGTAATAAAGTTTGATTTGACACCAACAAACAATAAATATAAAACCTAACAAAAGATAACTTATTACGTAAAACATACCTGTTGTACATTTTCAGTTTTTTTCAATAAGTACTGTATAATACTAATTTATTATTGACCATACCCTTTTTGATGTATTGTTAGCACTTTTGAACTAATCCAAGGTGTGTGCATGTGTGTATCTTGCCACATACTTTGTCAGTGATGTTGTACTACAACCTTGCTATGGAAGTTTTGTGCATACTCCTGTGACTGAGATGAAGGGTTTGATGAGACTCTTTAGGAAGGACTTTTTTTTTTTTTACATACACAGCTTCAAAAGGCTATCGTTATGAAGCCACATCATTTGCATAGTTCCAGGTGGATTGTAATGCATTTATCCACTTTAAAACAGCAGCCTGAACACAAACGTGTCCTTGGCCTCATTAAAGGACCACATACGGACCAAATGATGTGACTCCAAGCAAATACAGTTCCCAGCTCTTTTTTTTTGTCCTACTCTCCTGGTTTCCAAAAATTATCAAAAAAACTTTGGCAAAAAAGCATCATTAATTCTAGAGATAACTGCTACCTCATTTTCAAATTGTGCAATACAAAGCTGGAATAATATACTAACAGTATGATTCTTTGAAAGTTTACTAAACTAGATTCTAGGAACACTAATAATTGAGCCAAAATAAAAAAAAGAATACCAGAAAGCTATATGTCTGAGTTGCCAGTATAGTGCAGTTTTTTATTTTTATTTTTTTTGTTTTACTGGAATTGACTATATTTGCTAAGGTATATGATAAAATGCAATGAGTCTATCATAATGTAAGTAGCTTAACTTTCCAACGATGCATTACATGTGCCCAAACTTATGAGCAGCACTTATGTACACGGTTAAGTTTCATGTAATAAATAAATAAATAAAACAACTTGACAGCCTGTCAGTGAGCAGTCAGAATTTAAAGAGTTGAAAGCTTCAGTGTGTGCCTTTGTAAGCAGAAGTGTGCTGACACTAAGCTCTGCAGATTGCAAATAATTTTATGCTCCTTTACTCCGAGCATATTTCATCTGTTAAATTCTGATGCTTCTGCAGGGACAAGCTCACAAGAAGGAGACTGCTGAATTTGCAAAAAAGAGCCTGATAAATCTTGATGCACATGAACCCAGTATGTCTTATGTGTCAACAGCACACGCTCACAATATAAAAATGGCCTCAAACTGGTTTCATGAAGATGACAGTGAGTTCAGCACAGTGCCATGGCCTTCGTAGATGCTCCCCAAAACTAACGCATATTTTTTGGGGGATGCAGTTGAGGGGGAGATTCACATAGTATGCAGTGGAAACATCTTCAGAAATTATGTGCGATAATTAAGTCAGCTTACAAGGTTTTCAAAAAAATGTTTCTGTCTTATAGAAGCCGAGCTGTAAAAAAATTGAGTCCACATTTTGGAGCTAAAGAAGGTTTATCTAATTTTAGTGAGATGTACTCTGAGAGATGCTCTAGTGAGCATCGATATACAGTATGTGGTGTCGTAATTAGAGCTCATTAATGTTAATTTGTTTTGGAAATTAAGCATAGTAAAAATGTGAATTGAATGCTGAGTTAATCCATCACAAGTCTGTCAGAAGCATCATGAAGTACATTTGGTGAAAGTGACACCTGCAGCTCCCTCAGTCATTAATTATAATGGATGTTAAATGCATGTGAATTCAATTTTGCTACAGTCATACAAGCATTTGTGTATTGGATAGAAGGAGATGGCTACACTCTTTATAATTAGTAAAACAAGAAGGTCTACATCACTGCTCTTTTTGTGTTTCTCCTTAGTATTTGCCGTCAAACGGGCACATATTGGATAGAACCAAAGCTACTGAAGTTTGTCAACAGTTCAACGTGGTAAATAATAATCAGTGAGAGTGACAGCACAGGCTTATTCAATAAGCCGTCCCCTTCCTTTGTTCCATCTTCATAACTGACCTTAACACTATTAAAAATGAAGAAGAAAAATTACAAGCTATCATATATTTTACATTGATTTATTTAGACAGCCATTCAAAGAGTAGCTGCAAAATATGCAAATGAGTGCCACAGTCACAGCACAGCTGATCACTGCTTTGCATAATGAGTACCACTGCGATGCTGCTTGGATTTATTTATAAAACCCATTTAACCCACTTGTCACAATGCACTTTACAAGGAATCGGAGGATATAAGTGTGCATGAAAAGAAGTTTAAAAAAAATATTTAAAAATCAGTTTGGTAAATTTTGTATGTGCGCTGATGATTGTTTGTGAGTTCTATTGTAAGGGCAAACATTTCAAAGCAGTATCAGGAAGTACATGACAGACTAACAAGAGGACCTGAAAGGCCCCTTAAGCAACAAAATGTAATAGCTGCACGACAACTGTACTGTAGAGAGCCCTGGAGTTTCCTGTCATTTCATCAGACTGGTGCAGCGGCTGTTCAAAACGTGCCTGTTTGGAAGAGGGTGATTGCAGCTTGCAGCTGTGTGCTTGTGCATGTCACTATAATAAACAAAAATAAATAAATTAAAGGAGGAGGGGGAAAAAAGCCCAAAGTGAGGCTAACGAGCAAAGCAAACACACAGAGACATTGGAGTGACTGTTCTGAAAGGAGAACAAACTGCACATGTTGCTTCAAACATCTTCAGAAAGGAGAAAAAAATAAGGCCAGAAAGTATTTGCAGGTAAATCTTTGTTGTAATGTAAAGATTATATCAAAATATTTGGTTGATATTTAATTAAAAAGCAAATAACTTTGAAACTGTGCAATAAAAAAGCACAACAAGAAGAATCCGCATGCCTACTTGTAAAAGCTGTATTTTTCTGCCCAACGCATTTGTGGGGGACATGACGTGTGCATTGACATGTCAGAACTTTGGAGAATTTCCACAGAAAAGGTTGCAAATAAACATACCTACTCAAAAATGGAGTACTCCATCCAGGCCCTCATGCACCCCAGGATGTGCCTGTTAGAAAGCACAAATTTGCATCTCAGTCCCTGAGTGTTGAGATTGGGGTTGAACAATTGAAAACTTTTGAAAATTTGCTGCCAAAGCCGCTTGATGTTATTGAGCATGTCACTGAAAACACTGTTTTGAAAGCAAAACTTAAAGAGAAATTTTAGGCATTCCGACTGACTTCACACCCATCAGTGGTTTTCTTTCTTTTTTTCAGCAATGCACACAGCAAGTGTGAAGTCAATTGGATGATCAGTTGTTAAAAAAAAGGCAAAAAAAGAAGAAAGATTTCTACATTTAGATACTACAGACAAAGAAGGCTGACAAAATGTGCACACCCACTCAAATCGAGACCAAACACATTTTGAGCGTCTCAATTTTTACAGACTTAACACTTGTGTTATATGTTGCTTTAGGAGATGCTGAGAAGAATATTTCACAATGAATGCTTGCAGTGGAAATCAAAGCCTTTGCTTTAATGGTGCAGTCCCACAGAAATTACAGCAGCTACTTTAGGAGTTTTCAGTGCAAACCTATTAGGTCTATCTAGAGGGTTGCACATGTTGTGCATGCCTTAACAATATATGGCAACTGCCGAAGAAAGTGATAGGCACAAGCAGGAGAGTAGCAATTAGAGGCACAGCAGAGTGCTGAGCCAATACAGGCAGATAAAGAGCCCCTTTGCCCACAGTTTTCAAGCTGTAATTATAGGTAATTGTGATTTTTTTTTTGTTGTGTGCGTGTGTGGCTTCAAAGCTGTTCTCAGCACCACCTTCCCCTCAAATGAGTCCTGGGGGGCTCACCTTCACTTTCCCAGCTCAGCACTTTAACACCCCACCCACTGATGGCCCGCTCCAACTCATTATTGTCGGGCCATGTATGGTTGAGTCTTCACGCCTACATACCCACAATTGCTGCCTCTGCTGCCACTCCAAACTCCATCAGTGCACTTTAATTAAATTTTAGAATTTGCATTAAAGGAACTATCACCTCTGAGGATATAAAATGGAAATGCTGAAAGACTGAACCTTGTGACATTTTTTGTTGCAGAGAAACTGATGCAGAAGCACTATCACTTGTGTGGGATAATCAGATGAGAGGCTTGAAATATTTCTGTGCACGTGCATTAGCTTTGGAGGTGAATTGTACACTGTTTTCTTTTACAGAAGTAAGGCTAATGCTAAAAAGTAACAAAATGGATTGGAATTAGTTCTTATTTAAAAGAGGTTTTAACATTTGTTTGTTTGCATGCATTGTTTTTTCACAGATAATATAAGATGCTAACTTTAACCCCTACATCACTAGCATCCCCAGTAGCAGGGACATGTTATTTTCAATCAAAAATAGGCCTTGGGACTAAGGGCTTAAACATTTCTGATATGACCAGTAATGCACTATGAAAATGTCTATGTAGCTACCCATCTACTTTTGGACCTATCTTTAAACAGTGTAATATGCTGTACACTCCTGCTCAGTGTACACACACAGAGATCCACCATTACCAAACCTAGGAGGAATCCATTAGTAGATATGTCTATTATTCGTTGTAAAGAACTTAAAGGTTTTTCTGATAATTACTGCATGCTTAATATTGGTTGACATTGTAATGCAAACTATAGAAAGGAAGAAGGAGGAATGTGAGATAGAAAATAGGAATAAAATAATGACAATTTAATACATTCCATTCCTGCAATAGATTGCTCATCAGGGAAATCTTCAACAAAGATAAGCAAAGCTGATATCATCTGAGACTTGCAGCAAGTTGTTAGGTAAATGATTTACCAGATTATCCATTTGGTGTTCCTTCCTCCTGCTTCACTCCCTTTGGTGATGTCTTTCATGCAGCAAATCAGAATTTCAAATTTTCACTTTTGATGACAATTGTGCTGAGAGCTCTGACATTGGAAATATGCAAATTCACACCAATGCGTTGTCTGATCAGACAAATAAATGACTACAGAAAATAATGTCTGCCTACTTCATTCTTGTTTTGACAAATGAATGTGAAAACACTGTGATTGCATCATATTTTCTCAAAATAAATTTAATTTTAATTAGTTATGTTTAAATGATGGGTGTTACAGCATTCATGCTCTTGATAAAAATAAAGTGTCTGTCCATCTGTCTGTCTGTCTATCTATCTATACAAAAAAAAAAAAAACCTTGGAAAGAAACTCAGACATCTCTGAGTTGTAGCAGAGCCAAATTCTGGCAGTGGAAACATTGCGTTTGTTCTACTGTTGCCACCCTGTGAGCCCCTCCAGTTGAAGCCTTGGGTTTTCTCTCTACAGTTCAAGGTTTTTATTCATACCATCTGTGCCTGGCTCCAGGACATGGCTTTCAATTGGCGCACAGAGCAGGCATGCCCTCTATACAGCAACACCAAAAAAGACTGGAAGCTTTCACTATGAGAGCAAAATCTTAGGTCACATTAATACCACAGACAGAAAAAAAAGACCTGGCATTAATAGCACCAACAATTAACATATTGACCTGTTTGTTTTCATTGCAGTGAGTCACTCCACTGCAGTTATTTTTAATAGGAGCACAATTTGTCAGCTCAAATTATGCAGTCTAAGCTTTCTTAATCCTGCTCAAGCAGTGGTTGTAGAATTATCTGCAACAAAATAATGGTGGAAACATCTCTGATCAAACATCTTTTGTGAAATCAGCAGGAACCTCTCCTTTCTAGACATCAGCATTTGGAGAATGCAGCATCAAGTTTTCATTTAGTGAGACGCTTAGGAAACAGCGGTTAGGATGGCCGCCAGCAGGGAGTGTTTCAGCATCTACAGCTCAGTGTGAGTCCCACTAATCTGGAGGAAATCACAGATTAGCATTTTTGAGAGGTTTGTATTTGCCTTGAAGACTGCTGACTCAGATGTTTTTTAGCCCTACCCGGCACTGCAGAGAGAAATCTGTCTGGCACACTTAATTTTCAGTAAAGATACAGATAAACTGATGAGGATTACACGGGCATGACCAAATGGCTGAACACTGAAAGTTTCAGGTTATTTAAAATTATTATTTATATAATGAACATGTTCATTATAGGAAACAAACTGCAGAGTCCTGGTGTGAGAAGATGAATCAGTACATATGGAAAACATGCAAAATAATAAGCGTGATGAAAAAAGACAAAATTAAAAAAAAAAAAAAAACTTTGGTCCAACCATAAGCACTTCCTCATTTTTCTGTGGAGATCAGGCTGACCTAGATTCCATTATTTCTGAATTCTGCAGACTTTTTTCTTCCAACAGCAGGTAATTAAGGGTGATTCTTTCACAGTTCACTCTGGACGTTTCAGAGTAGGCTGCTGAGTCAGATGGGGTGGCACCATGAGGCTAACTGAGATCTGGGGGCACATCTCAGGGCTGCTGCCTTTAGTGTGCATGCCAGCTGCCTGCCAGAGGCCTGGCTTCATTAGCTGAATTACAGAGATCAAACAGAAAGGCCCGGGAGCAGAAGAAAGAGAATCCGCTGTCCCTCTCCAAGAGGATCGGGATGAAAGCACACAGAAAGAAAAGTGGGGACAGCAGAAGACATTGTGTAACTGGCTCTGAGTTCCAAGAGTGGGTTCTTTGATTCTCTGTCTATTAGAAAAGAAAAATGTGCAGCACTTTGATCGGTCAGCACAGGTCTGTTGACATTCTAGTCTGGCTCCAGTTTTATTCCGGTAAAAACAAATCTTAGCTCTATCGTGTCTTAGGTGACTACAGGTAAAAAAAAAAAAAAATGACCAAATAGTGTTTCAATAAACTTTTAACAATGTTTGTGAAGTTTAAAACTCTGTTTCTTAATAATAATAATTTTAGTATTCATCCATCCATCCATTTTCTTTTTTACCCGCTTCTCCTTTCTGGGTCGCAGGGAGCTGCTGCCTTTCTCCAGCAGTCACTGTGCAAAAGATGGGGTACAGCCTGGACAGGTCACAAGTCTATCACATGGCTAATGTGGTATTATTAAGTCCAAATAATATATACTTTGGTATGAATATAAGTGTACCGTTTAGCAAACAAACTACCTCATTAAATGATACAACACTGAGTATTTTTTTTAGGACAGGCTTCCAGTTTGATTTACTTTGAGTCAAATGAGACACAGATGATGCACATCTTTAAAGATATTGCTGCTTAAGAACAAGAAAACACACACCGTATCACACTTTGGTTTAAAAATGTAAAAACAACAACAAAAACAAAAAAATTAAAATTAAATAAAAAACAAAACAAAACATACAGTCATTTCAAAGTTGCACCATATCTCCAGGCTAATTGTTGATTTATCTCCTAAATTTCTAGAACAAAAAATTGCATTACATCAATGGTGTGATTATTGGACTTTTAGGCATGGACTTTTAATCATAATTTTATATCTCAAAAAGTACTGGTGAGGGATAGCAATGATCTTCTCATACTTTTGGACAATGGACTTCTTTCTTTTCTTTTCCTGTTCAATCTCTGTGCTTTATGTGAGACCTCTATTCATAACATCATATTTTGGATATCACTATTTTTTCAAGGCTCAGGCTTTCATCCTGTGTAATGAGCTTTCACTTTTGGTTCTGATGGTAGACACTTTCTGTTTTTCTAACTTTCCTGAGTTAGTTCTGGCTGGAGTGAGCCTCAGCTATCCATTAAAATAAATAGTTCCTGGCTGCCGGGGGAGAACCTCTTCTTTGTTCTCATCTTTCTCTTTGTATGTTATCACTGCATGTCATTTACTTTTGGTGTTACTCTTCTGTAGTTTATGTTATTTCTCTCTTTGTATGCTCCTGGAAGTATCTCTGGCTCCAGAGATATTCCCAGACCAAACAAACTGCCCAGTGTTTATTGTTTGTTTTCTCTTTCTCTCCTGCCATAGTTTACTCTCGCACCCCCTCACACCCAACTGGTCAAGGCAGATGGTTGCCTTTCCTGAGTCTGGTTCTGCCAAAGGTTTCTTCCTCTTTAAAAGGGAATACATTTCCTCATCACCCATGCCAAGTCCTTGCTCAAAGGAGATTTGATGGGTTTCTTTCTAAATGCACTGAAAAGATTTTTTTTTTTTGTGAAATGGTGTCTATATACATGAACTGAAATTGAACCAAACCCTCTGAATACTTTATAGCATCATTGTTCTTCCACCAATCACAAATAGTTAGGGAAATATGGATTTTTTTTCATTGCCAGATGAGTAAAACATAGATTTATCTAATACCAATGTCAGAACAAGCATAACGTATCAGCAAAGGGTTTAGAAAATGAATACACTGATTAAAAGTCAACAGATGTGCAAAGTGCAAATCAATAAATATGCAATCATGCATGCAGGTTTTTTATGCGTATATGTTTGGAGCAAACATCAGTGTGAACAAATAATGATTTTGTTGTCATCTTACTTTGCAGGGTTGTGCGTAGAGAATTGACTACATGGAACTACATTATGATGTATGCGTGGCCCTTGGGCAATTCTGCAAACAATCCATGAGCTAATTACTTCTGATCGGTTCGGCCCGTTTATCTGATCTTGCACATCAGAGTGAAGAATGAGATAGAGGAATCTTGGCTCTCTGAGATTGAACAACAAAAGCTCTGTTTAAACTGGAGAGATTTTCAGCTCATCACTGGTAATGGGAGGGATATGCTGAACCTTTCTTCAACAGCAGAGGTTGCAGCATTAATTTAAGAGAGGGATTACATTAAGGTGTAAAAGACACTATGGTGGTCCAGACCTCTGATCACCTCTTGTGAGGTTGATAGATTTAGGTTTGATGTGTATAGACACTTGCCTAATGAAGTTCTCTCTTGCTTTTAGAAACTTAATTGATGAGATAATTGGATGTTGGTGTGGGTCTGTAGCTAATTAGTGTTGTGGAGGGTATTTCGACACAAGAGGTGAAACTGCAATAAAACTGTGGTTATAAATTCTCTGGTGCAGAAAAAACAGAATATAGGATGATGGTTATTTTTAGCAAAATTTGCAAGCTAATCAGTATTTCTTGTATCAAATTAATTTCAAGTCTATTTATATAAAATAGCTACTTCAGATCTCTTCTGGGACTTCCCTGTAAAACATGTTAAAGAATAGTTAGTTTATGATGTTTGTAGCATTATATATAGGCTTTAATGGAACCAGAAAATTAATCACAAAATCATACATATTTGAGATACTCTGGAAGATTTTTACAAACAATATTAAGGACTCTCTGAGTGTTACAGGGGCTGTTAGTTCCACTGGGGAGCAATTATAAGTACCTACATGTTCACTTTCTGCCAGGGGAACATCCTGATTGCATAACAATCAGCTGACGGTCATCACATCTATGCATGTGACATTCCCCATCAATAATAACAACAATGGGCTTTAAAGTTGTGTCTGGTTTTTCTTTTAATTTTTAAAGCAGAGTTTGAAAAGGCTAGGAGATAACTCTGTCTACTTCGTGCTGCACAAATTCAAAAGAACATATCATATCATACAACAGTGGAACTCGACATCTGTTCTGTAGTTGAAGACATTTTGCCTTCCATCTGGAAGGCTTTTTTTCAATTCAAACTGGAGAGTGTGAAGCTGCAAGCTTCTAACTGCACACGATGCTCCAATGCTCTACAACTGGTTGGCTAACTACTATTGTTGTGGTAGTTAGACAGCTGTTGTGGTAGTTAAGATCTACCACTACTGTGGTAGTTAGACAGCGTCTACTTGAGCAAAGCAACTGTAGTCTTAATACTGTGGGTGCTGGAAGAAAATTCAGCCTGCTTGGGCAATCAACATATGCCTATGTATGGACCAGAAACAATTCCTTGTATCACTGGAGAGCCTCTATTGTGGTAAGAGCCAGGGTATGAACCAGGAGCTAAAATGGATCTAACAATTTGATTTGAACATTACCCATGGACCCAACTCAATAAATGTAGTTATAAGGACTGCAAATGGACACAGTATCTGCAGTGCAAAAGACAAACAACAAAGGCGACTACCTCAAATGATTGTAGGGACTGGAGTGGTCCCCTTTAGTCTGTAAGCATCTATAGACGATGAAATAACCTAAGCACAAAAAGGTTTGTTACAAAGAACTTTCCTCGAAAAGTGTTCATAAAAATTTCAGAAAGTGGACGTTGATTCAGTGTACATTACTACCATAAATAAACATCAGCCATAAGATCAGCAGAGCACAAGTGGAACCAGATAATGTATAGAAGCAAACATATATAACTCACATGTATGTCAGCAACAAAAAAAAAAAAAATCTGTTAGCTTGTCAAGATGCTGCGATCTTTGCAAAACCTTTATGAATATAACAGTAGCTACTCAGGGACATACTGTAAGTAATAAACCCTTTTATTGTTCAACCAGTGTTTTCAGAAGAAAAACCTGTTATGTTAATTCCACTGAAATCTCTAAAGGTTAGGAATGTCCAAAATCTTTTTTGTGATATAAAAGAAGGGCTATGGTGCCCTTCACACTGAAATATTTCCAGAGGGAACCTCCAAACTAATGGTTATGAGTTGAGCTGGCAAAGAAATTTCCAAATGCATTTTCACAATTAAAATATTTTACTGTCACATTTAATATAAAGTCTAGTTTTATGTATTATGTAATATTGTTGATTTTCATTAACAAGCATAAAATAATGTGTGCTGGGTCATTGCAAACTAAATAAATTACACCATATATGGCATATTGATGTCACTCCTATTAATGTAAAAAGATTCAGCAACAATTAATGGCATGCCAGCTAAAGGCAGCGTCCCAGTTCTTTGTGGGATATTTTAATACCAAAGCCTAGTGACTTCAACTCGACGAATGGTAGAGGTAAGGCTAACACTAGGAATTGGGACTTAACCTTAAGTAAAATTGGGACAAAACATTCTGACCAGTCTTTTTGTCAGTACTTAAATATGTGCAGTTTCGGTATATCACAATAAATTTTACCATGGACGTAATGTTAGCACATCTACAAAATTGATTAAAAACTTTTCTTTTTTCTTTAGAAAACACAGATGGGTTTTATGAACGACACCAAAATTTACACAAGAAAAACAAACAGATAAAACCTTGACAAAGTGTTTGCACTTTGTGGAAGATGAAAGAAGCTTCTGGCTCATGTAATTCTAAATCAAACAATGCATTAAACAGGACGCTTTGAAATGCACCATTAATGATGTTCAGTCCTTGAAAAGAAATGTATCTGGTTTACCTTTTCATGTATACCTTACATAAATAATTTTCCCTTTACAGAGTTTAATTTTTAATGAAGCTTAGAATATGTTAACCATAAAAAATCCATGTGTAGAACAAAGAAAAGATTCTATTCTGAATTTTTTAGTTGCATTCATTTACACTATACTCTGCATGCACTGAGTCTGCAGAGAAGAACTAACTCCATTGCAGTACTGTTTCTCATTTTACCCCCAACCCTCCCCCCCAAAAAAACAAGATGTTAGCACTATTTTGCATGTAACTTGTCTATGAAGCTGTCAAAGCTACAAGAACTGACATAATGAGACACAATTTAAAGATCAGGTTAAAGACTCCTGAAGGGAGAGAATGATGAAGACGCAGAGGTCTCATGTGATGAAAAACTGCTGTGGAACTAATTCATTTAAATTCAGGACTGCAGAGAATATGGAAATGGTGATCTTCAAGAGTAATGAATAGTAAGTATTAAACAGCCCTCATTTTTTAATACATTAAAATGTATTGTAAATCCACAAGAAATTACTCATAAGCGCAATACACATCAGATCTGCAAACTAAGCATACTCAGTCAGAGACCCTAAAAAAAATGCTTGAGGCTTCCAAACCAATCACGCTGTGTCAAAGGCAATACATGCGTGTTGTCTCTGCAAATTCATACTTCTTAGATTCATAAAAAAAGATTACATCTTTAGCCGTCTGACAGGCATTTCAGTCGGTTATCCATCATGCCAGAAGTCTATTAGTGCAACATGCTGACAGGAAGCTATAGGTCAATACTATGACAAAACACCTGGTATAGCTTTGTTTAAAATTGAAAACGCTGCACCTGATTTGTCAGTCTTCTCCAGACAAGGATTATGGAGCAGTCATTCAAATAGTCATTCTAAGCCTTCCACAGATCTCTGCATATGCTGATAAGGATGTTAAGGAAATGCAAATGCGCCACCGAGCTTCCTTACCTGAGGCGAAGCAGCCTGTTCTCTTTCAACTCAACAACCAAAGCGGAACTGTTCGCTCTCCCTCATGTACTGCAGGCCCAGGCTGCCACAGAAGCATAGCAGCAAACCAAGTAGAAAACCAAAATGTGGTTCCTGTTACTTCTTTTCAATAGTACCTGCAGAATTAGCTTAGCATAACACTCTTTTTAGTAGAGAGAAAACCCCCCAACATATACTACCTTATTTATTCTCTTGGTGTTGTAAAAAAGAAAAATCAATACTCTTCTCATGGAGATGCTTTTTTTTTTCTCAGTCCATCCATTAAATCTGACATATTCCAGTCTGCACAAAAGAGGTGGTAGACAGACAGACTGACATCTTATTTACCGCACCATTTTTCTTTTTCGTATGTTGCCAGGGCAGTAAAGTCTAACAGTCTAAAAGAAGAAGCAGAACTGATGAAGTTCCAAGGGATTTTTTTGCACATTTAGATGGGAAGGTTTATATGTAAAAGTCTGTTTCAAAGTCTTGCATTGCTCAATAGTTAAAGACAATTCAACTTTGTTATTGAAAAGTTACATATACTGCATGTTGTCAGTTTTGCATACTTGACCCATAGAATATTCACAGAACTCTGGTACTTTTTCAGTTTTTTGTAAAATTGTTCACAAAAAAAACTTAAAATAGCTGTGCTGCTAGAAACTGAAGATGTGCAAAAGCAATCTAAACTATTAGTTTTGTATAGTAAGTGTTTGATAGTTTGTGGAATTAGAATAAAAAAAGTAAAATCTTGGAAGTATTTTGACAGGTACCCCTATTTATACAGGGGTATTTGTCATTCCCTTGTTGTGTTTTATTTATGATTTTGTTCACTCAGCAGTAAGAACATTACAAACATAACACTTTAACACACATAATGGGTTGGTACTGATCCTGAAATCTGTAGTCAGAGACGTTCTGTCCAAAAACCACTGAAGAATTCCTCTGAGGGCTTCCTACAGCAGAGCTGGAGGTTCACAGATATACACAACTGTCAAAATACTTTCTTCTTCTCCTGAAACATAATGAGCTTAAAATTCACTCTGACACCACTGGCCATTAGGCGTTAAAAATGCAAACCTTTTCATGTTTGTGTTTGTAATGAGGAGACTCTCTCACCTTTGCTCCATTGTTATTAATTTTCTGTTGCTGCTGCTCTTTCATTTGAACTTCTCTTTGTAAAGTGCCACCATAGATCTTTCAGACACATCTGAACAAGCGCAGGCTGTTTGTAGTAAATGTCTGCACAGCAGGACAGAAGCTTTTAAGTTTTGCCACTGACCATTTATTTGTTGATCAAAAATCAGAACATCCTTACTCCATAATTCAGAATTCATTTTTGTAGTGTTTGTCAAAAAGATCTTTGTTACATTTGTTGCTAAATCTTGAAGCTTCACAAGTTGTGTACTTTACTGGGATTTGATAGATGAAGTTATACACTGTTGCTTTTAGTGATAAACGAGTGAAATAAAATCCTAGCTTGTGATTAGCTGACACAGTTAGGCAGAAACACACATAGGAACACTGCCACTGCTCTGCACACCTCAGCACAGTTTGTTGAGTGTAAAGAACAATAAAGAAAGAAAATATCTGTGAAGGAAACTAACTTCCATGCACTGTTGTCAAGATGTTGGTAATTTAAATTTCACACCAAAGCAAATTACAACCTGACAAACTGATGTGTGCTAATTTTTGTTTCTGACCATACCATTAACTGATGAAAATGAATTAGCCTGTTGTCAATTGTTCCTTTGCCTTTCAAAGGAGGCAAGGCAGCAATAGACAGTTAGTTTACTACACTTTCTGAAAGTTTTTTAATATATAATAAATGTTTTCGAAGCAAATGTCCATTTGATTTTTAGGGTTTAAAAGTAAAAATAGGTCTTACAAAAGTGATTGAAACAACATACTTCTTTAATATTCGCATCAAACCTGTGGCAGACATGTTTGTGCTTTTTGTAATGAGTTCACTTTTTAAAACAGCCTAAAAGATTGTTGATGATTAAATTATATGACTGCAAAAAGTTATAAGAAGCCGTGAAAATAAAAAAAGGTACCTATAGTCTTTGCTGATTAAAAATTGCTCTATTTATACTTTAATATCAATTCTTTGTAGAAAGAAGTTGTGTTTGTAAGTTGTCTATTAATATTTTGTAAGACTTTACTGTGAAATGCAGTTGTTGTCCAGTTATGCTACCTGCCTGATTTTAATTACCAAATTTCTTGAGAGATTTCACCATTTGTTTAACTATAACAACTTTTCTTTATCCGGTACAATATGATGAACACATTACAATATATCTTACTGGAACAGAATAATAGAAGTTACAATGGCAGCTTTTAGTTTTATTTACTATGCTGTTTATAAATTTTGAGGAACATCTACAACTGAATTTTTGGCTGTTTTATAGTGTATTTTGTAATATAACAGTTTTCCAACTTTTGGGAAACAGTGCTGTAGCAGCTCATAGTTAGAATAGAAGAATGTGTAAATAAATAAACAGCCTTGTGCTGCAGGTCAAACAACACTAGTTTTATAATGATATTGTTTATGCTTCTTACCTCACATTCACTGGTGTATGAGCCTGCGATAAAAACAAAAACTACAGTAGTACAGTAGTGTGACAAACACTGTGTTTAACACATTAAAAATAGAATAGACTTGGATGATGTTTGACTGTAAAAGTAAGTGTGAACATTTATAATGTCTGCAACTAAGTTAATAATGTTTACCAGTTGGACAGTTAGGTATACAAGTTCAGGGCAGCAGAAGCTGCAGTTTCTAAGAAGGCTCAGAAACTTTGGTGTTCATCAGAAAGTTTTTTTTTATTATTATTTTGCACAAAGGACCATTTATGCTATATATATCTCTGCATGGCTTGGCACTTTAAGAGTATGATCAACATCAGATCTCCCATTGTGCACAAGTTTGGAAATTTCTGAGAGTCCAACAACATTTAGTTTAATTTTTAACAAAAACCTTTTGCCATTAAAATAAATAAATAAATACATCAAAACTATAAATTAGATTCTTACTAAGAATGCGCAAGAATGTCTCCCTTCAGCCCAATGTGACAGTTTCTCTGTGAAGTCGATCATCCATTCATTTTCTATAATCTACCCTTTTACCCTGTTCATGGTGGCAAGGCGTTGGTCCAGTTCTCAGCAAACTAGAAGCGAGGTCTTGGACACACTGCTTGTCCTTCACAGGGCCATACAAGGACAGACACTTAGGACACTTGGATTTAAGGTCAGTTCAGAAAAGCTAATTAACCTAACATGCATGTTTTTGGTAGAAGAAAACCAGAGTCCTGTTCAGGGTGTTCCCTTCCTCTTGCACACTGACTGCGGGAAATAAGCACCAGCTTCCCTGCCAAAGAGTGGGTAAAGAAAATTCATGGATGGATGGATGGATGGATGGATGGATGGATATACACTGCAGAGGTAGTAAAATTCAAGGCAATTTTAACTTAGGCTTTGACATCTCTTTTTAGATATATGAACCTAAACTTTGGAAGTTGTTGATACATCATTTTTGTTAAAAACAACAAAGGTGGTTTTAGCTTCAAAAAGTACCATAGTTAAGATATTTTTTGTTTAAAAACAGCACACAGGATGGCTTTAATGTGCAGTGCTTGCATAATACAAGACTAGTGAGTAGTGCTGTCAAAGTCTCCTCTCTCAGCAAAGCCTATCATAAAGAATTGCTGTAGAGTTCTTGCCCCTGCATAAGAGACTGTTTTAAATATCAGACACTATTTAAAGATTCTGCAATCCAGCAAGACGTCCAACCCCTCCATTTAGACCTCCATCACATATTTTTTAATCTATCGTACTCTGCCACAGGAAATTTTGCTTTTTTTCCGTGTCCATCAAGATCTTTGCTGAGCACTCACTATTCACACAATCAGTCTCATGTTGCCACAAAGATGCAGGCATTCAGTGGCAAAACGTTGTGCTTTTTTTTCCGAGATAAAACAGAAGCAGATTTTTTTTTTAACTTTTGAATGTCTTTTATATTTCTGTCAGATTAAATGTGTCTAACATCTCATAGAGATATAATTCTGCATGCATGTCAAAGATAAATAGATGCATATATACAGTAAATTAGTCTCTTATTCACACCCACAAACACCCTAAAATGACATGATCTTATACAGTCTGCAGAATTTTCTTTTTGTCAAAGATGTCTTCTTTCAAGCAACACATTTTAGATTTACATCTGCCTGTAATAATTCATTTCCACACTTTTTGAATAACTATTATCTTCTTGTCATGGTATTCTTGCTGAGGAACAAGTAAATATGTATAAAATGTTGCCTTCTGGCTGTACCAACAATTTCTGCTTTTTGTTTTGTTGAAAAAAAAACACTGACCACAAACTGAAAGGTAATAAAGAAACACATAAAAATATCTGATTTTGTTGGTTCACACTCCATGACTCACAAAACACTTTTTTTTAATATATTTTCTGCCAATATTGAAGCTGGAATCAAAGTGGTACTGTACAAATATTTCTTTTTCTGTCTAAAGTCACCAACAAACACATAATCAAACAATCATGTCCATTTGTTTGCCCTGAGCAGCTACTTAACTGAGCATCCGATTTGTGCCTAAGAGATGATGATCAGCACCAAAAACAGCCCAGAAATGTTTTTTCACAGTGTTGTGTCAGTCTTGATCTCACTGCACGCTTGTGTTTCCATCATTTCTTTTATATGTGGTTGAAAACACGCTGTGCCTCAGAGCTTGTACATTTCAGTGACTGAAAAATATCTCGCAGATCAAGAGCTGTGGATTTACAGCATTTGATGACACCATTCAGGGATATGCAAATCTATTTTTCTGCCTGGAAAAAAAAAAGAAACAGAAAAAACTTCATTTAGCGAGCTCTCGAGATTGGAACAAAGTGTCTGCCTGATGAAATGTACGCAGAGAAAAACAAACTATTCACAGTGTTTATGGATGGAGGTGTCAAGACTTGAATGGAATGACCCTGCTATTGTTGTTCTCAGGTTTTTATTATATTGCAAAATGAACAGGCCCTCATACTGTATCAACATGACTGTATCTACATTTTTTTTTGCTGTGAAGAGATATGAAAAAGTTGCATGACAGTTCTTTTTTTGTTTTTGTTTGTTTTTTTCAGCAAGCTAAGGTTAAGCAGCTTAAAACAAGTAAATGCCAACAGACATAACATCATTCCAGTGATGGCTTCTGCAGTGAACAATGTTTTACCTAAAAATCAAATTCATAATATTCTTTTGGGTAGCATTTTTCTGTTTATACTTTCTTCGGTCATCATATTCCAATGGTGGAGAAGAGCTAGACCACTGTGAAACGTAGTTGTACGCTGAATACAAATTTAACAGTGCTTTTTCAGGTAAGTGTAATAAAAAGTTTTGTAATCCTCTGATTTACAAACAATAGCACAATTTTGGAATTGCAATTTTTAGCATTGAACTCAATACTAAATACGCATAGAAAATTTCAACTTTGTATATTTTTTCTTTACTTTCTTCATTTAATTTTCTTATGACTCCTAAACTCGAAGAGAGGACTTCTGCAACAAACCAAAGAGCCTATTCTGTGTTTTATTCAAGTAAAATCAAATTACCTTGACTAACACATTTTGGCAGCAGCATCTAATGTGCATTATATCATTTGTAAATTGGTTCAAGGTTTTTTTAAACTTCGTTTTTAGTTTAATAAAAATGGAATCAAATTTTCTTCATAAGTTTAGCATGATCTAATAATGCATTATTTCAAGTCTAAGTTAAAACAAAAACTTTATTGTCTTAGAGGAGCAAATATCTGTGCAGCAAGAAGTTGAAGATAACTGCAACCAGTATTTAGTGCCCAGTATTACAAACAAAAACATAATATTAAAAGGATATCAAGACCTCAATCGGAATTATAGAAAAGCTTGATAAAAAACAGCAAAGACAAAGCTAGTTGTTTAAATGTAATCTGGGTTTATCAGTTATTTATGTTTTGTTGTGTGCCTACATAATCCGACCACTGTTCTAAATCTGCCTAATTGTTTGAGAGCAACAGCTACAAAGCCTTGTAACTATCAGTATTTCCTAGTTATAACAAGATATAAGAATGACACAATGTACAGAACAAATGGTTATATCTGCACCTTAATTTATCATATAATTTATAATCTAAATGTATACGCTTGGAATGTTTACTTTGTGTTTAATGTGTAATCTTCTGTCTTATCCCCAGGTATAGCAGAACAATTGTTGTTCTCCCAGGCTTTGTGGAGGAGAAGAGAGTGCAGAAGTTCACCAAGCCTTGTTAGGAATGTCTGGTTGTTTTTGCCAGAACTTCGGAACAATGGTGGTGATAACAGGAGGATTCCTGGAACACAGGAATTGTCTGGTTCCTGGAACACAGGAAACACACTGAGTTGAGCGAGACCCAGTGTCGTAGAAGTTACGTAAATGGTCAGAAGTATGCATAGTCATCATGCATTGATTTCTGTATAAATACGCCCTGTCTCAAAGATACTTTGGGATTTTGGGGCAAGCTGATCAAGAGTAAATGTGTCAATAAAATCCCCCGTGTATTGGCTGGAATCCAACGAGTCTCTGACAGTTATTTCGGTGTGCGACATACCTTTGCTTTTCACCCACAGCTTAAGACTCTGATCCGGACAGAGAGCCGGTGAGATGTCAGCAAGGCGAACAGAGCTGTGACAGGTAAGAGGAGGACAAGAGAGACTGAGGCAGAGAAGAGCTGTTCTGTCAATCAAGTCAGCTGGAGAAAACTGCACGCTTCACCTCTTAATGAATCAACCAGTGTCACCTTTAAGAAGACCATCACGTGAACCAAACTTGTCTCATCCAGTTCAATGAAGACAAGGAGTGACAAAAAGGGAGGAGTGACACAGTGAAGCTATTCTCACCTTCAACAAAGCAACGACTAAAAGTTGGTATTGATCTGTGAGAAGACAAGAGGTCATGTTCATAAAGCAAAGGTGATTGATTTCTTATTTAAAAGTTAAACAATAATTTAAAAACTGAAGGAATCAAACAAAATGATCAACTTCATAGTTTCATTTAAGTAGTTTTGAGCAATAACATTAGCATTATTTGTCACTAGCAAGATTGCAAAGCCGATGGAATACAGCTCTAACACTCTTCGGGCCAATCAACTGTCTGATTGTACAGTTTTAGATGCATCAATATATATTGAACAATGTTTTCTACTGTCATCTGCATATGTACATTTTAGATTTCACTCAAAAAAGCACAGTTGCTTTCTTTTTTAATATCTGAAGTGGCAAACACATTTTCCCCAGATATCAAGATTCTGTAAAGAAGACAAATGTGCAGAACATCCAGCACATGCTGTTTTCTTGAGATCCAGAAAGAACCCCCTCCTCCCCAATGCAAAATAAAATGAAACTGAAACAATATTCATTGATCTTATCTATTTTTTTTTCTTCACCTTGAGTTGAAATAACATCAGTGGCTGATATTCTCTTAATATGAATTGATGGAAAGTCTTTGAGTCCTTTGCAAGGTTCATTGCAAACCAGCTCATCCTGCTCTTTCAAGGCTAGAGCACAACAGTGCCATTAATAACATAACTGAAAGGCAATTCACATTGGCTCTTAATGTGCAGTTCTGGAGTGCTGTGCAGCACTGTGACACAGGGATACTGAATTAAACAGTTGTGGAATTGTTGCAATTTTCCCACAGCACCATTACTCAAATATAAAAATTGCTGAACCTAAATAAACTTTCAACTCGATCACATTTGTGTTTCTTTGGTTTTACCTAGAAATCATAGTTATTGCTTTAAACTGATTTTCAAAGTGATGCTTCAGATAATTTGATGTGGGGTTCTGTGGAACGGTTCTAGGCAATTAATATTGCCTACAATAATTTTTGTAGGTAACTTTTTGAACAATTTTGGTTGGCTTGATGGGATAAGATGATCTTTCAGCAGGGCCAAGGTCAACGTGAACAGCTGCCCTCCTATAACAACTCAAACAATCAAAAATTTTAATAACAGTAGATGACACACTATTTTATAAAAATAGACTTTGCCATCAGCTTTACGTGACACAGCAACTTACATAAAATTCAATGGTTATTTGCAAGCACAAAGTGATAGCAGAAGCTATTTGTAGCATATCTGGTATATCTTGGATCACTTTCTTTCTGAAAAAAAAATGTAATGTGAAATCAATGATGATATAAGGTTTGTAAAATAACATTTGAATGAACATCTATAACAATTTTGGGATGTGTTGTTTTAAGATGGCAGAAATCCTATTTAAAAAAAACAAAAAAAAAACATTTTTTCAGAATTTTATACCTTACAATATGGCATATGCTATCTAAAGAATGAAGGTAAACTTACACAGGGTCGTAATGGAACTTGAGGCAAAATGTTAAAGCATTCACATTACTTAGAGTTTGTTTTATCATTGCATGGCAATATACCAAAAATGGTCAGTGGCACACATGGTCAGGCTTTGATGCTAAATGAAAATGTGCACTTGTTGTTTCCTAAAAACAGAACAAGATTTGTATTCCATGTCTAAATTATTTTAAGCAGAAAGCATTCTTTTTTTTTTTCCAAAGAGTTCAAGCAAATGAAGCAGTAGTGATGACATACCATAGACAGTACTCTGCATATTGCCAACTTAAAGTATTATAATGTATCAGGTTGCACAGCTGCTAAACAACAGTCATTAAGTCATTGCCTCCATTCTAAGCTCGTGCCAGGGTAACATTTCCTTTAACAAAATAAATAAACAATAACTGAAGTCAGTGTGTGGCAGATAAAATCAATTGCCTCATTAGGACGAGCAACATGGAGCATTTTTCACTATGCTATTTAGCTTTTGCATTATGTTGGGATGGAGTACATTTTAAACAACACACAAAGGGAGAGAAATTTGCATCAGTGTAAATGACATCCAGGGACATTTACATTACTATGTAAAACTCTCGAGTCCCCCCATTACTTCTTTTTGAAATCTTTTAAACTCGTCGCTCATAATAGTTCCCCAGGTTTTCGGAAAATCATTTAACTTTTTTAAAAAATTATTATTATTTGGACAATGGCTGTTTTAATAACCAAATTAAATCTGGCTCTTGCCTGTGCTCAGCCAGATCAATTCATGCAAGCAATTCAATCTTTGCGTCATCACACCCTTTGAGCTAAAAGGAAAACCATGTTTTTGCTTAGCAATTTGGTAGCATCAGTCAGACAGTGAAAAAAAAATCTGTTCTAGATTCATAAAAGATATAACAAAGCATTGCACAAGATCTCTAGGATGTTATATCATTTATCCCTCAGAATCGTGTGCAGAGGAGTATCTAAAAGTTGTTAGACAAATACAGAAAGACGAGAAGTACTTTAGGACTTGGTGAAAACCGAGATGCATCAGTTCTCTAGTTTAGTTTTATGCCTAAAAGGAAATGATAGCATTCTGCACTGCAGTTTTTCAGCTTATTTCTTATAAAATCACTGTAAGAACTTTATGTCAGTACACAAGTTAGTTCACATCAGTTTGCCATCACAGATTGATGTGAGTCTGTGTTGGAGCTGTACTGAGCCTAGCTTAATGCTGTGGTAAGGAACAACTCTCATGATGGTTCAGCTTGGACCCGCTGTCCAACCTCTGCTCCCCTCAAGCTCCATTCACACTGGGCAAAGACCTCGCTATAATGTAAAAAAAAAAAAAAAAATCAACCAGAGTGTGGATGGTTTTTGCAGAGTTTCTGGGCACAAATAACAAATGAGGTAAGCTCCTAAATATGCATGACGCAGAGTGATAAGTTGAAAATGGTTTTGCGTATGTGCAAAACTTCTTTAGCAAGGTTGTGATGGTTTGAAAATGTGGTAGCAGGGTATTAAGTTTCTGGCTGGAGTGTAGGGAAGCAGGTGGGATGACAGTGGTTGCAGCCTATCTACCCATTTTCACAATTTTAACACATGAGAGCATCTTAGGGACACAGAAAATAGCAGGGGGAAACCTGTTTGATGAGACCTAAGAATGTAGCCTGATTGATAATGATACTGAAGTGGGTTTTCCGAATTTGCAATGATCTAGCCACATTCTAAAAGGTGTAGTTTATTGAGTGCACAGTGGGTCATCATTCAGTGTGAAGGGGGTGTTGCAAAAACTCACATCCTGTAGGTTTTACTAACTTTTTGAAAAATCTATAAGAGTTGTGATTCACCTCTATTTAGCTGATGTCCCAAACATTCCTATATATATATAGGAATGTTTTGGGCTATCAGCTAAATAGCGGTGAATCATATATATATATATATATATATATATATATATATATATATATATATATAAAAATATAAAGCTGTTTTGTTTGTTCATCTACAAAGTAAATGTAACACAGGAACACACTTGCAGGCAAGCTTTGGTCCACTCTGTATTCAAAACACACTAGGCTGTATATCAGTCAAGGCATTTCATATTAAACACAATTTGTCAAAGAGACAGGGGAAAAGAAAAGGTCGGAGAGAATAATAAACAAATACTGTATGAAAAGGGTATTGGAGTTTGGGCCATAAGCTTGAGACACGTCACATTTTCAATCTCCACCAGTGGGAGGACAAATCGCCTGAGAGGAGGGATTATGTTTGTGAATCACTGATGGAATAAAAGCCTCTTGTTGTTGCTTTGTAATTGTCTCTGCATGTTAAAAATGTTAAAAATTGGAAATCTTTTGTTTGGTGTTGGCATGAAAATCATTCTCCTATGAGTCAGCAACAATGTTAAATATTCATGACTTCATGCAGAAAGTAGCATTTAGGTCCAGGATGGCAATGAAAACTAAGTAAAGGCATGGATTAGCAGAGGTGACAGGGTTGATGAATTCAAACATTTAGGAGATTATGTTTTTGATTGGAGTAATGCTTTGGAGGCAGATTTATTCACGGCATTTGGGGGAATGATTAGATTTTCACTACTCTCCCCAATCTTTCATATAGAATTTTGACATGCTGTGTGTGCCGGCTCCCCGGAGCTGGGGTGGCATTCAGTTTTCTACTGCGGAGGGTGAATTGATCCACAAGGTGACACCAAGTATAAAAACTGTCAATAGAAGGTCAGGAGCGCTCCACTGCCAAGCATACAGAGTGTGTACTAAGCCTCCTGTGCAGCCATGCAGCGTCGATCAATTTCATATGAGAAGGTTGTAAACATCCAACTGAATCACCTTGCAGCTTCGCATTGGATTGCAATACACACAAATTCTCTTGTGTAAAGGATGAAAGAGAAGTTGTTCCAACACTGGATTAAGATTTTCTGACATCACAAATAACTTTTTTTTTTTGTTAAGTTCTGGTGGTTTGAGAAAAAGTAGTAAAGTGGGATGCAATAACTTTTTGTAGTAGACTATGAGATGAAAATGCTTTCATGTTTCCACATCAGTGTCAGCAAAATAACAAAAGGTAACAACCACACACACGTAAGAACAGATAGGCACACACAGTTACAGTGGGAAAAAAGTTCAGGTGAATTTCTGTTATTAATGTTTGACTTTGATCTGCTTTATTTGATGTGCACTACTGAAAGAATAAGTTCCACCTTTTCTTTTCCATCTTTGACTTGTTTCCTGCCGACATCCTGACATCAAATAAGCTGTGTCTTGTAGCAGAGGAGATTGAAAGGCTGCTCAACTATAGAGAGGACCAAATCAGAGAAAATATCATTTAAATTGGCTGCAGCAAGAGAGTAGTCTGTTGCTTTACTCACAATGACAATTATAAAAGGACAGTAGGTCAATGGAAGCTTGGTCTATAATCATAAAGAACATTTTTTTAATTTTTTTTTATTTTTATTAACTGTATTTCTGATCATGCAGTGAACATAACATAAACCCTTCACGCCTGTCAGTTATTGGCTTAGCATTGAACGTACTGCTAATGAATATGGTAATAGTGATACAGGTATTTTCTGAAGGTGATAAAACAAATTTATCACCAAGAAAACGAATTATTCAAAAGACCTTTGTTGCTAAAATAAAACAAAATAAATTTAGGAAATTGAAAATAAAAAAATAAAATAAAATAATAATTTGCTTTCTACATTTTGATTCCAAGTTTGCTCAAGAAACATTAGCCACATCTGTAACACTGTCACAAAACTGTAATAAATGCCACTGATAGCACTTAACAGTTGTTTTAGTTTATATAAAACAATCTAGATTTTACCAGAAGATTAACCTAAACTGATTTTTTTAGCTACTACCACATCAAACTTGAGCCCTATATCTGTACATTTGACTAATTTAAAGCCATTTTTGAGTTGGACATCTTGAATTGGGTTGACTACAAAGTTAATTGGCTTTAAAGGCAAAGACAATGACTACTTTTGGAGAGTTTTACTAAAATGCATCAAGTGTTTCATGAGATTTTTTTGCTAACAGACAGTGCTGACTTTAATAATCAATCCCAAAGTTTTAAGCAAAAATGTTGAACAATGTGCCTTACTCATAGTGTGTTTTTAATTATTTTCAGGTACTACCACAACAAATATTAGCTCAGTATTTGTTCAGTTGACTTAGTTATATCTTTTTTGTGCTTGCTAATGTCATATAACTGTGCCATCTGGCATTTTTTTCACTTTTAGCAAAGTTTCTATGAATTAACTCTTGGAACATTTAGGGGGATACACTAATACAAATGCAATGTAACATTTATTACTAGGGTTTAACTCTTTCAAAATCCTAAAAAAGTATTTTTTGGGACAGTATATTAATCAGAAGGGTATGACTATTATTCACTGTTACTTCCATCCATCCATCCAACCATCCATCCATCTTTAGCTTTTCTGTGGTTGGGTCACTTGGGCAACAGGTCCTAAAGGAAGACCCTGACATCCCTCTTTCCAGTGTCACTCCAGCTCCTCCTGGGGATCCCAAGTTGTGCCAAGGCTAGTGAAAATATAAAATCTATCTAGCAATTCTGGGTCTCCTCCCAAATCTCCTCCCAGTTGGACATGCTCAGAAAACCTCCAGAGGAAGGTGTCTAGAGGGCATCCTAATGCTTGAACCACCACAGGCAAGTAGTTTTGATGAGTAGAAGCAGCGGCTCTACTTTGGAGTCCTCTTGGATGATGGAGCTCCTCACCCTATATGTAATGATGAGCATGGTTACTCTAGGGAGGAGGCTCATTTCATCCGCTTGTGCCTGAGTTTTTGTTTGTTCAGTTCTGATTCATAGCTCATGACCATAGATGAAGGTTGGAACATAGACAGTTGAGAGCTTGGCCTTTTGGCTCAGCTGTTTTTCATGCATTAATAAGAGCAATGCCCTTATTAATGCATATGAGGCCTCAATCCATTAATCAATTTCCTGTCCCATCCTACCTTGACTTGTGAACAAGACATCCAGATACAGATACAAAAACTCATTCCCAACACAGAGGGAGCATTCCACTTTCTGACTGAAAACAATGGCCTAGAATCTAGAGTAGCTGACTCTCATCCCAGCCGCTACACACTCAGCTGCAAACCACCCCAGTGCATGCTGAAGGTTATGATTTGAAGAAGCCAACAGAACCACATGATCTACAAAAAGCAAAGTTGTGTCCCTTAGTTTCCCAAACCAGACTCACTCCTCTCCACAAGAGCACCTTGAGCTCCTGATCGTGAGCACCATAAACAGAATTGGAAACAAGGGACAGCCCTGGCGGGATCCAGCTCGAACCGGAACCAAGCTTGATTTTGTGCCGAGGATGCGGACACAGCTCTTGCTTTGGTTATACAAAGACAAGTGAGCCCTTAAAAGTGATCAGTACCTCATACTCCTACAGCACTCTTGTTACTTATAATTATGAATTGACATAGCAGTTTACTGTGGTGTTATAAGCCTTTTTCTGCTCCAGTGAGTTTTCTAATCAGCCTTGTCCTTATGTTGTTTGGTAAGGTCAAAATTAGTGAACTTCAACATATTTAAGACCTAAAAAATGTTCTTGCAGTAGTGCTCTCTCTGGCACTGTTGAGTAAATGTCTGTACAAGTAACTATTATACAATCACAATAAATATCAGAATGATTTGTTGCACTTTGTTAAGGAAGATGCCACGATTGCAAAGTTGTTTAAAGTATTTTAGTGATATGAATATTGGTCAGGAAGAGAATAAGTGGTGATAGGTAACTATATATAGGTATGGTTCACAGTAATTGGACCTTATGTGGAAGAGCCTTTAGCTACATTTGTGCTGCTGCATATGAATCTAGTTAACTCGGATTTTCAAGTGGCAAGTTAGACAGCATGTCAATCTTTCAAATTCACAAACGTGTGTGTGTGGACTTCTAGTACCTAGAAGGGAAACTCTGTCACTTCACATTAATGCTACTGCTGCCATATTGGCCATGTGTATGTCATTTGTACTGCCATATTGGCCATGTGTATGTCATTTGTACTGCCATATTGGCCATGTGTATGTCATTTGTACTGGTTTTTAAAGACAGCTAAGGAAATGGGAACATACAATACCGTGCCAAATTTCAATTGTTTGTTGCCTTAAAGGTTAACCACTGTTAGTTTTGAAACAGTTAGCTGTTTTCCTATTCAATAACTCTGGTCATTAACGTCTAATTCAATTAAGAACTGTATTTTAGAGTGATTTTGACTGAATTAGCATTTTACTTATTTTTATGTAAACTTTCTCCATGCAAAAAAGAAGAAAAAAACTTCAAGTTTTTTTTTCTCATATAAGCAAATACAACTTAATTTGAACAATGTTACAAATAAATAAATAACTTTGACACAATAAAAATGTTAGTTAAAATGTTTACTTCTAGTCTGTTTTTCCAACTCAGTCCACTAGCAGAAGGACAGCAGAAAGAGAACAAATAAACCCATGTCTAAATGCAAACACACATAAGTATGGTATGAGCATACACTAGCCATTCCACATTAGTCTGATGACAGGGTGACTGGGTGCAAAGCTTTGCACCACTGCTTTTCTTTTACCATGCTGAAGACCAGTTTCCAATCAAAATGCACTTAAAAGCTTTGTTCCATGTACCCTGTTCTGTTTTCATAACACTGTTAAAGACACCTCTGTACTTTGACAGTGGCAGGGCGCTGTGCTGAACTGTACAGCATGTCTCTCAGACTGACAGGTTTATTTGTATGCAGAACACAGACAGCCATCACCTGGGGAGCAGCTGGTTCTTAGAGTTGAATAGTAAAGTGTAAACTGGCTGACACACACCAGGAGTCAAAAATATACTGTCTGTGCACATGTAGTAGTGGACATAATAAGGACGGTAGCCTCATGCTGGACAATAAAAAGACAATAACCACTTTTCGCTATGTCTTTAAAAGATAACAGAAAAAAAAAGGAATTTAAAAGCTAAAGTAAAAGGCACAATTCATTTAAAGTAGCAGAGGGCTAAACTGCATAAAAAAAAGACAAGACAGATATGTGAGGAAGGACTGGCACGTGTGAAGGACACAGGATCTGAGTCTCATCCTCAAAGACAACAAGTAGTGTTGTAGCAGTAAAAATGGGAATTAACAGAATTATTTTGGAAAGTGGCTGCTAGGCTCTCCGCCAGCACTTCAACCACAGACTGAGAAGGTCGAACGGTGCCGTCTGCTGCTCACAGTGCGGTTCTGTCATCACTGCTGCCTCAACGTTTACCAATACGACCATATCCTTTCAAGGTGATGTAGCTGTAATTTATTACTGAGGTCATTCTAGCCTTCTAAGCTCCTCAATCCATGACCCCTACCCCCCAAAACACACACACACACATTCTCATTTAAACAACCTAAAACCATGACAAAATCTTTGTGTTTACAAAGCGTCAGCTGTAGGTAAGAGTTTAAACACAAATCCTGCTGTTGATTTTACATTCCTTTTATACTCACAACCACAATGAGCCAAAAGAAGAAGAAGAAGAAAAAGCTAATGTACTTGAACTTGTTCAGTCTGAATGGGAGCTTGAGCATTATCAGAGGGGCTCAGTCCTAAGAGCTCTGAGAGCGTGGACTGATTTAATAGTTTCTTTGTATTTACAGATTATTGATTTTAGATTTGAAGCAAAATGTTTGGAAAACACCTAAACGAATGAAGTGATGTAAAACTGATGCAGCTATTCTTTCCATATGCTAGGTTTTTATCATGGACATGTAAAAGCCTAACTGATAAGACATTTAGACCTATATTTACAATGTCGATGCACAAGTACTTTATTCATAAACACTTCATTTAGTGCCCATTAGCACTTCGTCCAATCTGCCATTATTGATTCAACACTTCTTTTACAATGTTGTTTCCTTGCATTACCATTCACCGCTTTCATGTGCAAATTTAAAATGTGCATAGGCATAGATAGATGATGATGCTCATACCTAACAAAACTCTTTTTGATGTATTATCTTTGAAACATCAATGTTTCCATTTCTCAGTTTCCTCAGTCATCTAAAGAAAGAGTAAACAGTTACTTTGATCACAAACATTAATGCATACACTCAGACAGCATCAAATTAAAATAATTAGATTTATACCCTGACAGAAATGTTTGTCTAATGTTTGTTGAGGTTCATTGTGGGGGACGCACTGTGCCCAAATTTTTATTGTCAATATGATAACAGTGTTTACAGACCCAAGGTGATCCTTTGCTCTTTTTTTAGATAGCTCACCTAATCAGATTACTTAGGCGGCGCTGCCCCTGCGAACAGCGTTTGATACAGTGCAAATGATTATAATTTTACTGGGCTGGCCTGGGAGACAGCTCTAGCCTTGACTTGCTGATTGGTGAAGTGCTCTTTAATTGGTTTAAACTTTGCACTCGCTGCTCAGGGATCTACACGCTTAATTTCAGCAAAAGGTCAATATCAATAAATCTGGATGCTAGAGAGGAGAGGAAGGCAGAGGCATGGAAATAAAATGCTGTACACTCCTCTGGCTAAAAACTGACCACAGGGAGGCAGGGGGGGTGGAAAGCGAGCTGACCCTGGTAACACAGTGAACCAACAAGGTGCTGAGAGAAAATTAGAATTTGAAGCTTTGTCGGCCCACCCTCTTGTCAGGTGTTTATTGCCCATGACCTCTGCAAGTTGAGGTCAGATTTTCATATTAAAGAAAACCAACTCCTTTGGCACATTTGGTTGCTGTATATTCAACAGCATAATGAAATTGCACAGCATGTAAGGAAACACAAGCATGGAAAGGTAGTGAGTCTTAAGGGCCAAAGAAAAAGTGACTGCAAGGACTGTATGCAGTGTGGAGCAGATGCATAAAGAAGAAGAATGATATAAAAGAAAATCCACAATGTTCAGGGTTTTCTTGTTGGATCAGCTCGTCTCTTATGCAAGCATTACAAAATCCCACAAAGGCAAGTATGAAAAGCTGCAGTGTGTGGGCCCAGAGAAGGGTATCCACACTAGCCCTTGAGGATTTTAGTCACCCAAATGGAGACATAAACAGCCCCAATGATTGTATGTCTAATGAGTTTGACGGCTCGTCAATCTCATTTGCCCAAGTGTAACACTTGCAAACACTCACACATGCTCAGACAAAACAAAAGCCACACACATATATCCATCAAGAAATGATGACACTTGTCAATCAGTGGTGCTTTTTTAATGTGACAAACAAGACTAACCTTGTGAGATAAAAACGTATTACTAGAGCTCTCTTTGTGCTTTTTTCCATTTGTTTGCTGATTGGTCACAATTTCAGTAGTCAAGCTTTCAGTGAAGCAATGTGCTTCCTTGCACAACAGAGTAGAAATAGGGTAATTATTCCGTCTGGTCACCATGCATCACAGCTTCCATAAAATCAGAGAAAGGCAACACCAGCCAAAAGTTATATAAAACAAAATGAGGCAAATACAAACAAAATGAATGCCAGAAATATATAACATCAAGTAATAGTGTTTTGGAATGCTATCCAAACAACATTTTACTGCCAACAAAGATCCAGCTGGATTCTATAGTTGTGGTTTATGTCTTTTCATCACTGAAGAAATTTTCAAATTAAAATAAACACAACATGATTAGGTCAAGCTTGATTTCTACTTTAAGGACTCTGTTGCTCTGTGAAGTACTGCAGACACTATTTAGTAATACCCACACTGGTAACTGTATTGTGCAGTGCTGCAGTGCTTTGAATGGAAGTCAGTTCAGCCTTCCTACCTGCTATGTTTGTTCACTCTCTCATCTCATCCTAAGAACCACATTTACCTTCACTGAACTAGTAAGGACCTAAATGAAATCAAAAGAAAACTAACATTCAACTTCCTGTTCACCTTTGAACCCTCTAACCCTTGTCCTATTTCCGCCTGCAAACTACAATGTTCTTGGATTCCAGTTTATTTCACAATAAAACCTTTCCTTGCCCATCTACAGTATCTCCATTTGAGATTCTTTCAACTCAGTATTTGAACCATATGGTAAAATACAAATACAATTATGAAACTGTGCATCTTGACTTCCTGACTGAGCTAAGTTTTCTCCTCAGCTAGTGTTAGTTTCTCAAAGTCAAATTGTCAGTCAGAAGACAAATGAAAACTCCCCTTGGGTACATGTCATAATTTAATCAACCTGTGTCAGAGTTCATTTGGAAGAAATCAGAGACTCACCTGTTTATCAGCCCTGTTTTGTGAGCACAAAGCATAGATGCTGATGACCTTTACTTCTCTCTTTTTTTTAAAGAGAACCACCTTGACAAGAGATTTGCAAGAAAGTGGTAAACTAATTTTATTAAAGGTGAAAAACTAAAAAAAAGCTGGGATAACATGAAAAGCAGACAATATGTGTATCAGATAGAACTTTAGGGTGTTTAAATTTGTATCTGAAACTGGATGGAGCTCCAATTTGCAATTTTCATGTTTGTAGTTCTCACAAATGGTCAAAAACCCACAGCCCTTGCCTTACTGATAGCATGCTTGAAAGCAGGTATGAGCCTAGGAATGGATTACATTCATAGCATGGGACCAAATATGGTAAAATCCTACTCTTCCTCATACATCAGCATAAGGAGACACAGGATGGGGGCAAGGTGCACAGATTTCAGCTGTCAGGAAAAGGAATTCAGAATCATCTCAAGCGGGGAAGATAATCCATGCTCACCTATCACTAACCAGGAGATGAGAATCTGTAATGACAAGTCCCAATCAACTTGAACTGCAATAGCTAGGGGGCTAATAACATTTCATGTCCAATTAGGTTATCTGACGCTGTTGCATCTCTCTGAAACAGCTTCCTCTCTGTGATAGGCACACTCTGACTGAGAGGGAGGGGGCATACCTCAGATTGGGCTGACAGACTGGGTCAAAATCAGCTCTCCAGTGGGTTAAGTATTTTTGACACTATGTCTGCCTTTTTGTGTAACCGAGCTGATCCACAATATCACAATATACAGTCCATGGATTCCTAAAAAAATTGAAATGTTTTTCTTTTTGTTGTTTTTTTAAAGAAAGCCAAGTCATCTGTTTTACAGTGTAAACACAGATATGCATTTAACATCAGACAGAGTAGAGCTGATGCTTCTGAAAATGCTTTGATAAAATAGGAGATTTGACCGGTGAGGTTTGCGATGCAAATTAAATTCTTCTAACTGGGAATGTGATTGAAGACAGGGAAGACGTGACCAAGCTGAACACAGACCTCACAGGCTCATCACCTAAGCTTTTGGTTCTTTTGCTCGCAGTAAGATCCCTGTAGCTGAGCAAACACAGATGCACAGCCCTTGTTTGAGTACCTTCCTCAGGAGGCCACGATGTCATTCATTTTTCCTCAATTGTCAGCTGAGTTATTTCATGGAAGGAAAATATCACTCTTGTGAGAAATTGCCTGTATTTTTTAGCAACTGATAGATTTCAGTGCGCACAAATATAAATAGTTTGAAGAGAACGTTAATGTGTTTTTTCAAGTTGAGTAGGCTGTATGCATTAAGCTGTCCACCCATTTTCTTTCACCTGCTTCTTCTTTCTGGGTTGTGGGGAGCTGGTGTCTTTATCCAGTGGTCATAGGGCAAGAGGCGGGGTACACCTGGACAGGTCACGAGTTCATGACAGGGTGTATTAAACTCGCCTATGTGTTTTACACATGACAGTCTCATTGAATCCTTGAGCTACAGAGCTACAGTAGTGTCGGCCCATTCTCTATAAAACAAGCCTTAATGAAAAGAGAAGGGAATATGAATCAAGCTGAATGTTTTTCAGTGAGACAGAACTCCACTTGTAGATTCTGCACATCACCATGCCTCTGAGGTACATTAGCAATGCTTATTTAAGCAGCTGTGCTGAATATTGCCCTTTTAAATGGAATGAAATAGTCCCATTAGGTGGGCCATGCACTCCACTCTTTCCACATACTGTTTCTTGCTGCTGTTAAACTCCCTCAACATTGAATGAAAGTTGATTAACAGTGAGTGAGGCTGAATGGCTGGAAAGGTGGCAGCCAAACTGAACAATTTGCCCTGGAAGGTGGATCGTAAAGATAAGATGTTCTGCATGGAGCACCTTAATTATGCTTAACAGAGACATTGCAAAAAAAAATAAAAATACTTTTAATTTATCAACTAAATTAGAATAAATTCCAAAAACAAACATAAATCAATCAGTATTTGGTGTTACAGCCATCTTTTAAATGTCATCAAATTAGGTAATAATGGATAAAAAATTTTTTGGGCAGAGAGAAACAAAAGAAAACAGGGGTCTGTGATTAACTGTACGTTTTCACCACTTCCATGTTTTTCCTGGCTGTAAGTGGTAGGAAGCAAGAACAGAAAGACGATACTGTTCAGAACAAAGCACCCCACACTTATGTTTTATCAGGTAAATGAAGAGGTTTTCATATATTAAAAAAAAGAAAATGTTTGATAAATAGAAAGCAGTAGGAATTATTCCTTTCTAATCATTTCACACTGACGTGAAGGAAAACTATCTAACGCTGTGAACACTAAGAACTATTTTTATTGCAAGAGTTAAAAAAAAGCAGCTGCAAAAACATTTATTACTTAGTGCTCTAAATGCAGTCAAGTCAGCAGAAGAGCTTGAATATCTCACTTGGTCCTAGAATTTATTTATTTTATTAATGACTTTCCCCAAACCAAATATTTTTCCCAACATTGATTATAAATTTCATAATGAAATAGCAGTGGCAGAAATAATAAAGGAGACTGCTAGACCTAGCTTGTAGATTTTTATCAACTTAATATAAAAGAAATGCTGAGCAGAAAGTTCCAGAGATGAGACCAATATCTCTGCCTTAAGATAGTAAGAAAATGTATTTATACAAGTTGACGGAGCTTATTAAAAATGCAAGGACACCAATCTTGTCATAAGCTGGAGGGCTGTATCAGCGGAAGAGCAGTTTGACCTGACATCAGAATGTGATCAGACATCTGCTACACCTAGGGAAGACATATCACCAAATCTTATCTTTCATCACAGGAAACATCTTTGATTCAAAATGGAACAAATGTGTGCTTGAAAAAAATAAATCAAGTTGGTTGAACATCTAGAATTAGAGTAGAAAACTCTTCTAAGGTTTACACAAGTTATACAGAGAAGTCTCCTCTGAATCTTTAAAATATGTTTGATAAAATTGTATTATCTTGGTACGTTTTCACTTATGAAGTGCATCCTTGGGTTCAGTCAGGTGCATTTTGGTTGAGTAAACCAGTCAAGGTTAATTTAGTGTTTTGACTTGTTATGGTAATAAGCTGCATTAATTTTAGGGAACTTTACAATTCTGCAAAACAACTTGTCATCTTTTGAAGGCAGTCCAAATTGATGTCCCATTAGTTTGAGGTTTGACTCAACTAACCTGTGTTAATCATGCAAATGGCAGTCATTAAAACCCAACTATATTTTCTTCTTTAACTTTTAATAAACCTGTTTTGATTGCTGAGGTATCACTTAAGGCAAAGCCATATGTGTTCCCTCCCCATACAACTAAAATTAAATATCCAGAATGTCCTATTCTAGTAATTTTTATCTAATCAAAATAAATGATCATTGACTTTTTTGGTCTGGACACAAAGTTAAAAAACAGACTATAGTTCATGCATTGAGTATTAGAACATAAAGACACTGACTTAATTCAGTGTTTCCCTCAGTGTGACTACTGAATTGGACACAAGTTCAGGATTAATACAATGCATAAAAATAATAACAACAACAACAACAACAACAATAACAATAATAATAATAATAATACACCCTTAAAAATAGCAACTGATCAAAGGTGCTTGTTTATTTACACTGATATAATTTCTTCATTAAAAAAACAACAAAAAAAGCCAGTTTGATTCAGTACTTAGAGAAGGTGTCTTGGTAAAATGGATGGTTTTGACAAAAGCAACTTTCCCAGACACTGGCTGTCAGTATTTCAGGTGAATGCGTTTTCAGGTCTGATTAAGTTGACAGCTCTCTCTGTTCTGGCTGGTCATTTCCTGAACAATTGGTAATGTGGCTTCCTGAACTGAACACTTTTATACCTTTCCTTCCTGCACTTTAAATTAATGTAGAGCTCCTGTATTGGAAAGAAAAATGTGAAACTATAGAGCCAGTATTTCTTTCTGACAATCAAATGTCAAATAGGTAATGTGATATATGTGAAAAGCAATTTAGGGGAGAAACATAAATCTTCAGGAAATGATCAGAAGAAAATGATTATCTTAATAATTTATCATGCATCATTATAGATGACATAGTTATAGAATGTGATATGTGTATGTCAAGTTGATGATGGAGCTACAGAGACAACTGGGGATAGAGGTTAGAGAAAAGAGAACAGACTAGAGCAGACTACAAGAAATATATATATATCTGGGACCATAATTTATAATTTAATCACCTTGTGACGACTGAAATTAGTTGGAATCAATCCATGTTATCTAAAGTATACTAATTAGAATCTAGATGTATTTATGCATGTACTCTTTCATGTCATCTGCTTTTCTGTGGCAATGGCTGTACCAACATCTAATATCAACAGTGCTTCAAATCACTCATCATTGATAACTTTGCTGTTTAACAACTTTTCTGAAATGAAACCTGAGAGAGAACACAAAACATATATGCAATTGTAACTTTAACAAAGCTTCTGGTTTTGCTTTTCCCTCTGAGCTAACATGAAAAAAAAAAAAAAAACCTGAGAGGGAACAAAAGATTAGTGCACCACTTTGGTACTTTCTCTTCTGAAAGCTATTTCCAGGAAGATACATCGAACAGAAAAGTAAAGTGATAGAGTCAGACAATGAACAGACAGTTCGATGGGTGGAGAGTCTGTATGTTGAGCCAAATCTGGCTTAGTCACTTTTTAAAAACCTAAATGTGATCCTTTTTTCCTGCGTTGGGTTAGATGTAAATCATTATGGTGTAACCAGGTTCCAACTGAGCATACTTTAGGTGGCCTGATAAGTCACTATGCTTAAAGTCAGCCTTGTACCAATAACTTATTTTAACTTAATAATGAAGATTTGCACCAGCATCAAACAACCATTTAAAATACTTGGGTGAAAGATCACAAAAGAAAAGGCTAAAGTTGAAGTTATTTAAAAAGGGGAAATAAATGGTGAAACGGCTGTCGCCTCACAGCAAGAGGGTCAAAAGGTTTAACTTCCTGCTGGACCTTTCTGTGTGGAGTTTGTATGGTCACTCCCATGAATGCACAAGATTTCTCTAGGTACTCCTAAAGTTCCAAAACATGCCTGTAAGATTACTTGGGCATTCTTTTTTAGGAGAGAGAGTGGGGTCATCAGCATAATTGGCTGACGGGCCGAGGTTTTTCTAATCAGGTAAAGCAGAGACTGGCCCTTAATTAGCCATTTTCTCTGGTAATTATGACCACGTCGTTTTGATTATTTAAACTTTAAATAACATTTTCCCTTTTTTTCTGTTTGTTTTAAGAAGTTTTGTATGTGACTTTATGTGTGAATCACTATGTATAAATTATAAATGTGCACAAAATGTTAGATGCTCAAAATTTTTTTTTTTTTCATGGTTACGGTTCACTCCTGCCCCAACTTAAAACAGCCTCATAGAAAATTTAACAATAAATAAGCCAAGGTCAGTGAGGGACAACATAATACAAACTAGAATAATACAATTAGAACCCATGTGTTCCTTAAGATGCTTCTTCTCGCATCCCACCAAACTAAACATCCAGTGCATCCTAGGAGGGAATTAATGTAATACGTTGCAGGCCCAACAGAATAAGCTTGTGCGCTGGATGTGGCCTGTGGGCCACCAGTTGGTGACCAGTGCCTTCTGTCATAATTTCATTACCTTTGTCTCACTAGGTCTATCACACACTTGATCATTGCAAAGATGAGTTAATAATTCTGCCAGATTCAAATGCTGTACAAGAAAGGCTGGGCCCCAAAACACAGTCCATACATTTCAGGCACTTCTTTTCACTGTGTCTCTATACTGAATTCCTACAGTTTCCTTTTAACACCAAAATAGAATTCTAAGCAGGTGCAAGACCATGGTAAATCTGAGCACCCTGGTTTAATAAGTGGCTCACACACACACCTGCATGCACGCTTACAGTCCAAAAGGAGATTCAAAGACTCTGCTCCTACCTGCTACAAAGGAACTGCTGACTGGGTTTCTCTGATCATTATGCGTGAAAGTAAATTACAGCATAAAGGAACTGTGAATATGTCCTGCTGTCTCCAAGAATAACTCATTGCTGCTTAATGCAGTGTTGCCGGGTCTGTTTTGTTCAAGTCATGATCAATGCATCAGCTTTGCTTATAGTCAAATTGCACTTTAAAAAAAGGCTAACTCCAACTCAATTTCTTTACAAGCCTCTCATCTTCTTCTCCACAGCTGAACCCAATCTGACAGTCAAACATTCAGTGGACTCGCTGACAAAAAACACTAATGTTGACTGACAAGTCTGTTTTGGCATGTTGGCATCAGTACTATTCTACTTAAAGCTAATTTTAATTTTAGTTAGAGCTAGTAGGCCACAAAGGTTCACTCACACATTCATTGTTTCTTATATGGTATGTTCAGTCAGATAATACAGTTAAGCTAAATGTCATATATTTTTTTTTTTTTTTTTTTTCTTTGAAAACAATCAGACCCCTGCTGTGTATTATAACAGACTAGGCAACAGCCAAACAGTGCTGTGACAAACAGTCTGCAATGGGTCAGACTGAAGCAGACTCATGTGTCAGAATGGTGCAGGAATGGGTCAGACTGAAGCAGTTCTGAGGGCAGCTCAGAAATGTGTGGTGTATTTATTTTTTCTAATCTCAGACACTAAAAATGAAAAATATATTTTTATTTACTGTACATTAAATGAACATATTCACTTTAATGACTAAAATGTGTTACTATACGTTGTATCTGAGAAAACAAACTTTGGAAACAAAGCTATAACTTTGCTTCCATTATTTGGAAAGGTTTGTTTGTTCAATTGTTAGATGATTTTGCTTAGAGTCTGTACCTTTAAAAGTACCAACCCCCTAAATTTGATACAGAGACTCAGACAGTAACCTCTCAGCTCAACACTGTAAAAAAACAAGATGGCAGTGTAGAACACAGATGTTTACAATCTACCCACTTTCTGACAATTAAAATTAGTTGGAAAAAGTCGAAGTTATCTAAAATATACTAATTAGAATCTACATGTATTTATGCATAATCTCTTTCATGTTATCTGCGTTTTGTGGCAATGACAGAGAGAGAGGGTTTACTTGAAACGATTCTTAAGATTTAATATTCTAAATATAATGTGATAAATATATTACATGAGTTTATGTAGCTCTTATAGTCTTTCTTAATCTAAACATTAAAATAAAAGGATGAAATATTACTTATCACAGCCTGCAAATGCATTGTATTATGCCTTTTTAACAATCATGAAGGTTAGGAGTTGGCTAGATTAGCCTGGTTTGTATAATTTATAATTTTATTGTTTTAAACACATGTTCTTATGAGTGGTTAATAATGAATATACAGTAAGCTACACAGATTTTTTTATCTTTTAATATACCCCAAGGGTGGACCAATTAAATCTTAGCAAGTACTATTGGTGTCATGTGACTTCCTTTTTTTTTTTTTTCGCTTGATACTATTCAAAAAGGATAGTGACATCAGTAAGTGGTGGTAAAAAAAATGTCAGTGAAAAATGAATTATTTCTATTCAAATATAAAACCTGGCTATTACCACTGAGGTGATTCAGAGTGACTGTGCATTTATCATTCCTGTTGGCAGGCCTAAAATAACGTAAAACCAGCTTTCAGGCTCATTTTATCTAAAACTAAAACCACCTGTTGGGATCATTTTATGTGTCAAACCTCAACTAATTGAGGCAATAACCCAGCCAAGGTTTACTATGCTACATCAATTCAAAATTTCCTAAATTACACAATTTTAGCTGCAACCCTTTGACCACTGATAAGTTTGTGTCTCAGGGTCTGGTTAAGAAAAAAAGCTGTCTCTAGACTGACAGGAATGACATAGTTACTTCTTATAGGCCCCCAGGACTCTAATCGGCTTTGAGAAGAGAGACAGATAGAGAACATCATTGTCTGCTGCTTGGTGCTTGAGCCCTTGAGGCCTCAGTTCCTGTGTACCAAGGCCAAGCATTTCTGTGGCCTCTCGCATTTCAGCTAGTGTGAGGCGCGATATGTTTTGTGCCGCAGGGAACAAGCAACTGCTGAAGCTCACCAAAGTTTCTGAAGTCATCCCAGGCTCACTGCTTTCATGTGTGAATGTGCCGGGGTCTCTGCAGAATGACAGTGCTGCCAACTTTAAAAGGGGTTCCTTCTCAAGTCTGTTGCATTTGTTCACAACATGTTTGCATTTTATTTGTGTCTTCTCCTTTTTTTTGACAAAACGTGGAAAAACAGGGAGCACCTATATAAGAGCACAAGCCTCAAAGAGTTAAAGGTCTGTCCCTTTTTATTGAATCTCATGGACTACCCACACTCAAATTAAGTGTCTTGGGAAATTTCCACTTAAATTGTTATCAAAAGCATATGCAAAGGTTTTTCAGATTCAGCCATTAAATCTGTATGAACATTTCCTCTGGCTTTTTTTAGAATTTGCACTGGCTTTTAGAAGTACACATTTTCATTATAATGAGGAAGAAAAATTACATAGTCACGTCCCATTTCACTACCAGAGACAAAAGTCTGCATTCATTTTTAATTTTACTGCATTTCCTCCACCATTTTGCATGTTATGTCACCTTGTATTTAGCAGGGCTAGCACTAAATCAGACCATTGCAAAGCTTGCACTTTCTTCAGATTGCTAAGACAAGATAAGTTGTTATTTTAATAATGCATGTTTTAGCAGTTCTACAACACATCATGCTTTAAGATAGGATAGGTTCTTTCTCTGATAAATCTTTGATACAGCCAACCTTGCTTTGGAAGGACACATAGCTCAATCCTATTATGAATAAGATGTAGTTTCATTAGTTTCACTTTGGCACCTGGGAAACTCAACAGTCATCTGAAGTCTTGTTACAGTCACATAAAATAAGAGCAATATATTTAATACACACTAAAACATCATGATAAAAACTTGTGCTTCATGTGATTTTAAATGCATACATTCTTTTGAATGTTTTACCAATATTTTAAAGGCCACTATATGTTTGGGGGGGCAGCTGTAGTGGGAAATGAATATATATATATATATATATATATATGAGATCACCTTTTGTTTTATAACATGCTTTTTTCACAAAAAATAATAATTAAAATATATTAAGAATAATTAGGTCAGTTTTAGTTTTTAGAAACAAATTGGGTTTGGACACAGTCTGGATTAAAAGATCAGACCTCCATGAGTATTGAAAATAGGAATTAGCCTAGAAAATTGCTATTGCTGCATTTCTAGTTATAATCAACTGCTCGTTGCATCGAGACTGTGTAAAGCTATTCAGTATTTACTATGAATACGTTTTAAGGATCATAATGAAATTAATTTCAATAAACCAAGTTGTTTTCATTTTATTTCATATTTTTTTCCAACACTACCTTTAGTTATTCAAGCAGATACATTTTGTTTGACAATATTGATGGTAAACTTTTTTTTTTTTTTTTTTAAAATGGCTCTCGTGCAAGTTTTTCAAAATGCAGTCATACAAGGGAACATGCCTGTCTGTGGAAATTTACGTCTGTCTGCCTTGTTCTAAGCCATGCGTGTGTTTGCAGATGTGCTGCTGCTTTGCATGGTGACTCAATTCCAAGGCTGAAGCTGAGCACAGGGTTGTCCTTGGCTGTCACTACTCATTATTTGCTGGTCGGTGACACAGCTGAGCAGCATGTGAGCAGTGCAGAGATGGAGAGACTCCTAGTGATGAGTGACAGACTCTTCACAAACTGGCATTGAGTGACTGCGCCCGGTTAGGACCCTTGCTGTCTTCCTGGGGAGTCTGACCCTCAACTGCTTCAAAAACGATAAAGAATCATGCTGCTCATCTGAACTACATATCTCCTTGTCCACGATGCCACTCACACATGCAGAGAGAGAGAGATACAAAGAGCTCAGAGCTGTGAGAACACATACATCAGATTGGGTTTCAGTTCTTGCAGAGATTTACCCTGCCTCACATGTGCAGGAAAAGATGGATGCACTGACTTCTCAATAACCTTAAATGAAGAGAAACACACTCTGACAAACAAATATACTGCTGTCTCTTTGCTATTGATATTCCTCACAGCTGTGGCCTTCATGCAGCTACAAGTTATCTTGGCTTATTTGAGCCGCCTCAAATAATGGAACATTGTAACACTTAATTTCTCTCCCTCTCTCTTTTTCCTACTAAGAAGAAACATGAATGCACAAATGAGAGTGGTGGCACAGTTAAAAATGCAAACCAACTCACATTAGCACAGCCAGAAATACACACCCTGAAACTAATGCATTTCAGCAGCACAATAAACCATCTTTAAACTGAGAGCACCTTCAGCCAGAGAGGTCTGTGATTAATGCAAACCTTATATAAAATTCAGAGGAGGCTATAACAAATGGCTCTTTCCTAAGATTACTAGACATAAGAAAAACTGGTTTTACTGTTAATGTCAGCAAGATTGCCTTATTGCCGGGTTTTCTCCACAGGAAAAGCCATCAGCATCATCACTGAGTAAACTGCAATACACAGAGGACAGTGAACAGCAAATACAGTTTCCTGATTACTGTCCTCTGTGCATGACAAAGATTCAGCTTTCAGTTAAAAAAACAACAACAACAAAATAACCATGGGTTCTGATATTCATTGCAAAATCCAGTTTCAGGTGCTGGTTTTAAAATTCAATGGTCTCTAAATGATAAGTGGGTAAATGTAAAAGAATGTCAGTAAAGGAATTGGATATTATAGAAATTGGACAAAGGGGTCAGTGAACACAGAAGTGCACTTTTTCTATATTGAAAGGATAATTCAGATACTCTGGAGTTGGGTTCTGTGGACATGTTGTGGGCAATTAGTATCTTACCTGCTGTACATAGCGCTTGGAATAACCTCCGTTTGGAAAAATGCTTCAATTCTGACCAGATGAAACACCGTCAGTCTCAAAAAAAAATTCATAAAAGTTCATGCAAACTCCGGTTTATATATTGCTCTTCCTTTTGTTTCAGAATGATTCCATGCAAAAGAAACCTGTAATTCTTTTAAGGGAAAAGAATGTAGAGTTTGTATATTTTTAAGTATTTCTACATGAAGTCCTGGACTTTTGATAAGTTGAAAAAAGTACTTTTTAAAAATTATTTCTTATGAATATAACATTCCACACCCAATGTGGAATCTAAGATAAAGGATGGGTGAGTTCTGCCAAAAAAAACATCAAGATAAGTCATTTAATTTTGCAATGTGCCTTAAAATATGATTTATAGGGTGAGAAAAGCCCACATCCAGTAAGATTGCACCTTCTTCAGTTCAATCTCAGTTTCCTAAAGGACTAAAAAAAACAGCTTTTAAAAATGTATCAAAGCTACAAGATTAATTTCAAGCAGAACACTGATAAGGTGAATGTTTTATATGGCTGTCATTGTGCAAGTGGCACAGGTACTTTTTTTGGCTGAAAAATTCCTTTACTTTATTCATTTCTCCTACCCCTATCTCTATATCTTCCTTGACAGTCAGCACTGTGGGCAGATATTAATCAAATTGTTACATATTTTACCCAAGCAGAAAGACTTCACTTTATTTTTTACTTTGCTCAGGAAAAGGTGCATAGCTTGAAAACAAACTAACGTTTTTTTTTTGTTTGTTTGTTTTTTTCTACTTCTGCACCAATTCAATGTAAATGCTCCTAATTTTGCACAAAACTCTGAGTTCCTAGTACAATCTTTGTGACTTGATAAAAGCTGATGATAGTTCCATCTGAACTGGTTTAAAAAAAAAGTGCATTACTAGTAGGAATTAGAATAAAGAGAAGTTCCTCCATTTTTCTGTCCTTAACTTTCTTTCAGCATAAATAGTGTGATTTTGTCTGAAAGTAGACAAGGCCCATTCTCATATGACCTATACTATTTATTACTATCCATGTTATTCATGCCCTCATTAGTCCAAGGGACAGAGGGATTAATGTCTGTTCCATGCATTCAGATAATTTACATGTAAAATATCAAAAGGCAACACACAGCGGGTAGTAATCTTCTCTTGTTTTTTTGCTCCAGTTACCTGCTGTGTGTGATAGAAAGAAAGATATTGGAACAGACAAACAAGCAGCATGTGGAGTGTGAGCTTTTTGTTTTTCGAAACTAACTGCTGTGAGTTTCCTCGCTATGTGCAAGATATTAGAGTGATCGGATATAACTTCTCGCCGAGTCGGTCAAATAATTATCGAGTTGCAATCCATGCCATTTTTGTAATTTTAAGGTCTTGATATTGAATGTAATAAACAAGAGTGTGACATACTCGTAATTGAGTTTATCACGTCTTGTTCCATATTTGTTGTTTTGTCCAGTTAAGTAAAGCTCGTCAGAATCTATGGATTATCTCACTGATCCATGAAGATTTTTTTTCTCAATACACACACATTTTTTTTTTCTTTTTTAATGTTTTTTTCTAAGCCTTCATGCAATCCCAGAATAGACAAACCTAGGATTTTTCTTTCCTTACAGGATACAAGAGACATTTCAGTCCATTTATTTTTCTAATTTAATGGTTTGCCTCCTTGAGAATTCAGCTCATGAAATAATTAACCTGTAAAGTGCAACTCAAAGCAAGTACTAATTGAAACACAGTTGGAGTTGGACCGTATTATGCATTTTCCGATTGCACAGGCTGTGACTCGATGATATTTAAACTGCCTTTAGAGTCACTTCTGAAATTATATTTGAAAACTGCACCATGCAGCACTGTAGATGTGGTTGTGCAGCCTAATAATTCAAAGGCTTTTTTTTCTGACCCTGGCTGATTTAGAGGTTTTAAATAAAGTTTTGAACACTCAATGGACTTTTTCATGTTGCTCTTTTGTTTGGTAGACTGTTCAGAAGATGGATATAGTCATATAATGTCAGACATAAAGCTAATGTGAAAGAGCTTTTAAGTGCAAAATCACAGTCTGATGGAGTTTCATACTCAACCCTAATGGTAACATTATGATTCAAAATGCACCATCTAATGTTCTTATTTATATGTTTATATTTTCAACTTGTATTATTTTGATTATTAAAAAGTAGCCTGGAGTAATAGTAAATGCTGTCATTTTGGGCTTTATTTTCTGTTTTTTTATTTTTGTGCATATTTTTTCCTGTAATAAAATGATTTATTTCCACTCAAATGTAAACTTAAAAGTCACACTGAGTGGAAGCACAGAGTTTTAAGGTAAAATGTGATAAAATGTAAGTATTTTACACGACAGCACATTTTTAAACTTCTAAAATCAGCATTGTTTTTTAAAAAGGGTTTCATATTGTCCCTAGTAAATAATAACTAAACGTAGTCCATATTGTGCTCAGGTATAGAGATATGGGATTTTATAAAGAAGACATTTTGCAGCACTTTTTGCCACATAACTGTGCAGTGATTTGGTCTGAAGTATTGTGGTCCTAAAGCAATATGTTGCAGTTAGAAATATTGTCAAACTTTTGCCAGTGCTGTAGATCTCCACCTCTTCACATGAAATAAGACCTGGCATAAGTGAGGTGGCTCCAGTCCGGACGTGACAGAGGCCTCGAGCTACTTTACTTTGGCAGAATCATCTACTCAGTGACAACTCAGCTCTGTCTGGATTGCCCAAAAGCTTTACTGACTTGCATGAAATGCCAAATAATTTTTGTTTGAAGATTTTGTGATATCTTATTAAGGGCGCCAGTGTATAAGCACACTTTTTGTTTTTTAGCTGTTATCTTTTGTTTTCCATCATGATTTTTGATTCCCCCCAGGTTCTATGATGTTTGGTGGCAGTATATTGTCCAGTGTAGTTAAAAATTTGGAAAAAAAAAACAAAACTGAAAATTGTGTTTATATACAACAATAATATTTTGGAAGAAAAAGAACATTCAGTCCTCAACGCAATCGTTTAAAAGGGTCACATAAAGTTTGACTTAAAACTAACAATTCAGTGATGCAAAGTCTAATAAGAAAAAAAAACTGTCTATATTGGTTACATTCAAATGCAAAATTTCTTGCAATAATATTTCTTGCCATTATAGGTTTTTGAGAAGTGGTTAAGTGAACTTTAAACCTTCCATGTATGTGTTTTTAGATATGTTGTGTATGCATGTCTGTATATGTGCATATTTATATGCCTCATCTGTGAACTTGTGTGCTTGTTTTTCTGTAATAAAACAGCCCACTAACATGTCAGGTTTTGGTACAGGATGACAAATCTCCTCTCACTATCTACAGCCATGCAGCTCTCCACTGCATGGCTTGGGCCATGTTTTGTAGGCTCTCTTGACACACAAGCAAGCTAAACTACCCCTGCTCCCCCAAATGGAGTTCTCATTTTCAAGGGGAACGGCTGCATGGCATAACACACTTTGTCTTGGGAATTACTTTTTCTCAGCCTGTGTGGCTCTCTGGGATGGACATGGCTGGCTGAAGCTGGGGGAGACAGATGGAGGCTGCTGGCTAGCCTGACACATGTTGAGCGACTGTTGATGAGTCATTGAAGAGGGGCGGGAGAGAAAGACGGCCACAGCACTCTATCTATGTGATCTATTGATGAGAGCAGGGAGATTCAGAGGACGGAGGTCCCATTCTGACTGAAATCTGTAGTACCAAGACTCAATGTAATTTCATGAACATATATTGTGGTTGTCTTTGGTAATACGCTTGTTAGTTTTAACATTATAAACACTAAGAAGTAAACTGGGTTTCACAATTTGTGCTTGGAAAGTAACTATTTTTGGAAATCCTGCATAACTTGCATTAACATGGATGTTACTTTGAGCACATGCCACCTACTCAAACAAAGTTGCTGACTGTCATTGTTAAGGGGTATAGATAGTACATCTACACTCAATGACAAAAACCTTAAGCACCCAAATAGAGTGGTGGAAATAAAATGAAACTAAATGTGGGTAAGGGTTGGAGTTAAAAGTTCACAAGATTGTATTTCAATTATCAGATCAAATGGATAACAGAATTGGCAGTATGGGCACACTGCTAGTCCTATATCAGTAAGGTGTATCAACCCTTCAGGACTGGCAACAAGCAATGATCCAGTGCAGAAAAAAGACATAAAGCTGTTGTATCCTCTCTGGCTGAATGTTGGCCCACAGCTGTTGAAACTGACCCTAATGATCCCAAAAATGTTTAACTGGGAAAAGTTCAGGGGACCTGGTTGGCCATCGAGGACCTCAACGTGATGCAGGCAGTTGATAGACACATGCGCCATGTGCGAATGGATGCTATCTTTTTAAAAAACTACCAGGGTTCTGAGTCAGATTGGGTAAGACATACAGCTGCAGGATGTTAGTGATGTAAAGTTGTGTCATCAGGGTCCTCTCAATCACTACCAGAGGTGACTTGAAGTCATGGCTCCTCATACCACAATGTGAGTATTAACACCTTAACATTGGCAGGATTGGTCCTCTCCTATGGCGCCAAATTATGTCCGAATCAGACGATTCCTTCTGAGTGCTTACTGTATCTATATTTGTCAGTGAGTGTAAATTTTACTCAGTTGATTTATTGAAGGTGTACTCTTGGTACATTTCCTTACTATTCAGTTTTTTTGAGGAAAAAAAAACTAAACCAGTATAACTGTCAGGTTTTGGGCTTTTCTTTAAGAAAGGCCTCTCTCCCCTTCGGCTTCCCGTGGGGGGGAGTGGTCCGGAGTGGAGCTGCACGCCTGAAGCCAGTTGGATCATCAGTCGAGAGGATTTAAGGAGCCATTGGACCTCTCCTCTCTGCCGGATGATTATCCCTCCACGGTAGTCTCTAGCTCGTTAACGCCTCCTTCAGAAACACTAGCGTTCGTGATTCTTTCGAGAAAGACCTCTGCCTGTTGACAACCTCTCACCAAGTTCTCTGTTTCAGGTTCAGGATCTGGTCCATTTCCACCGGTGAATCTGTCTGCAGCTCTGAGCCTCTCCTGCCTGCCCGCTCCAGCCCTCTGCTCGCTGCCTCCCCCCTCCGTCGGAAAGCCTCCCAAGAAGACGTAAGCTTAAAACCCTGGATTCCCCATCGCACTTTACCCTCCTCTGGCCAGACCATTAACCTGTTCTCTCTGCCTCCAGACGATCGGACCCAGACCTACGGATCTCCTGCAGAACCTTAGATTGTTATTTTCTAATAAAAGTAGTAACTCACCAGTTGTTTCCGGGTCTGATTCTGCATGTGGGTCAGAAGTCTACCCTCAATCATAACAATAACATAAATTCTGAGGTATTGTGCCAAAAAGAAAAATAAAACCAGAAAAAAAGTTGCCCTTCTGTTGTTGACCTTAGCAGTAGAAAATGAATCAATGGAAAACTGATGCTCTGCAACAGTTTCAATGAATGTTGTCAGATATTTTGTTATGTGTACTTCTTGAAGTTATGTTCATAGCTTTCCAACAAATTAGAAAGCAACATAAACCAATTCTTGAGTAAGATGCACTCATACAGGCTTATAGATACGATGTCAGAAAACATTTCTTAATGTTTCAGAGTAAGGCAGAGGTTTCACTTTTACTGTACTGTAACAAATTATTCCAGTAATTCCTTTAATTTGTCTGTGCCCGTGTCCTCTCTAGACCTGGATTTCCTCTATACAAAGGCTAAGTTAAGGAAGTGAAACTTCTGGTCTCTCCTGATACATTCCAGACCATGGCAAAAAAATGGAAAAACTTGAGCTGCCTTAGGCAATGTAACAAGAGTGGCAGCAGACATGAGGGTCGAGCTGAATAATTCAATCGCTGGATCAGAGTACATTTTCATATTCATATTTTCACTGGCACATTTATTTGAGCAACCCTCTCCTCCTCTTGCTGACAGCATCTTCCTCTTCAAACGCCATAAATATCTAAACCAACTAATGACTCCTCGTGAGGAATTAAAAAGGCATCATTAGACAGCACCTGAAAGTTGGCTCCGATTCTCTGTGAGGACCGTGTCGATGTTGATTAGAAAACCAGTAAGAAAGTCACATGCAAAGAGATACAATGCATATTTTTAATGTTCATTTCCTATTTCACTAGTGTCAACAATCATTTAATGGCATTCATTTCTCGCTAAACAGAAAGTGGTGGCTATTTATAAAATTATATAGAGTAATAATAAAAGGCCAACAGAAAAACGGTATGGCTTAGATGGGTAAACTGTCAACTAGTATTAAATTGTCAATATCATGTATTTTAAAAAGTGTATATATATATATATATATATGTATATTATATATATATATGAATGAATATGAAATATATGAATATATAATATGAATATGAAAATGTATATATATATATAAATATATATATGGATTTCAGTATTTGGATTGTCATTTAAACTTGTTCACACTGATTTTAAGCCAAAGTTTAGACGATCAATGTCCAGCCAAGTTGTTACTCTGTAAGCTTTACATGAACCTCCAGCATTTCTTTTATAGAAACCCCTTGGACTCGTTTTGATTAGAATTGGCCTTTGTATTAAATGCACATTAAACAGATATTCAAAGCTTTGGAACTAAAAAGAGGACATGCTTAGAAGTGTACTTTGATAGCATTTTCAAAAGATAATAATTTTTTTAATCTAATTTTCTTGCAATAACAAAGCTTGTTTTTATGAAATAAAGGTTCAATATTAATATTATAGTTTGTTGATCAAGAAATCTTTTTTTCATGATAATTAGAGACAACTACAAAATCACAATAAACTAAAGAGAGTACTTCTGAAATCAGGACGGTTATGCTGGATATCTAATTCAAGCTGAAAATGTCATGTCAAGGAACATCAATCAGTGATCACATTACTGTTATAGACCATCTCCAAGTGTCATGACAGTGATGCTGAATGATGAAACTTGGTGTAACACAAAACCGAGCCATTTTTTTTATGATAACCATGCCATTACCTTGAGAAGACAACTCTTGTTTTCTTTAGATAACATGATAAAACAAACATGGTTATCCTGAGATTGAATGGTGATATAGTCAACTCGTAATTTTTAAAAACAAAAAGAAAAAAAAAGAAAGAAAGAAAATTACATCAAAAAGAAGAAACATCAAGATCAACAGAAATTGTGTTTTAAAGTTGGATCTGTATTTCAGAATGTTTGAGGTCAACCAATTCAAGATGCAAAGAGAGCAACGTGATCTACTGTGCCAAATGCTGAACTAAGGTCAAGAAGGATTGTGATCAATCAATCAATCAATCAATCAATCAATCAATCAGTCTTGAGAATTAACTGAAAATGCACAATTATGTCTTATATTGATTGCTATAGTATAAACAGTTATGTAGTTTGATGAGTAATAGCTCACACACCGATTTGTGATAATGAGATCTTCTGTATTAGAAGTTCATTTGCAAGCTGTTTAAACTATGACCAAAATGCAAAACCTAAAAGACACACACAAAAAGGAAACAATAAAAGCACAACATGCAGTACATATTTTTCTACCTTCTGGTCATTTTATCATTTTCTTGTTGTTGCAAAGGAAAGATGTGTTCATCACAACAGACATGTACTGCTATTTTAGAGGTAATGTCCCAATCCCCGGACACAGATCATTGTGTTACACAACAGACCGAATAACTACAACACAAGAAAAGTGGCAGCCATTGTAAAAAGCTTCTAAATCATCCTCCATTTATCTAAAATATTCACTATCAGTAGTCTGTTTTTTTTGCACCACCCGATCATTTTATTCACACAGTCAGTGAAGTTGACCATGAAAGTATGAAAATACTCTTTGTTGACTCAAGGCTATAGCAGAGCTGGGACAAAAGTTTTTTTTTATTTTTGCCAAATAAGCAAACAGGTGTGACAAAATGATAAAAACAGGTGAGAAAGAGGAGTAACATGGAAGATGTAGAGGCAGCAGAGATGACCCACATTGGTGCAACTTGTTATGAATTCACAATGATTCTGCTGGGCTTGTTAGCTCATGGCTGGGGAGGCAGGGGCAAAGAGAGATGCACAGTCGGCTATCTCAGCTAACCCCTCTGCAATTCTATTACACTTGTTTATAGCTCTTGTCAAACAGCACACCAAAGATACGTTAGCTTCTGAGTGAAGGGCAGGGTTAAAGGGGGATGACTACTTAACATTTCACAAGGAGACGGAGAGGACGTCCTGAGTAATGTGTACATGCAGGAAAAGTGCAGAAAGAATAGATGAAAAGATGCAGATAAACCTGGGCTGACTGATAAAGTACTGATGCATGGTAATGGGGCCAAACAGAGCAGAGAACACTATGGGATTAAAGGTTATTATGGATTATGTTTTTGTAATCTCTCGCTGTGAATTTGAACCTTTGTGTTTTATCCCTGGCAGAATCTGAGAGGATTTGCAGAAATCTCCAGGTTCTGCATGAATATTGCAACGCTGATTGTCATTCGCTCGCCCCGATTCTCATCTCGTCACAGCTAATGTAAATGCATAGCTGATTGCTTGATGCCGTTTGGACAGCAGAGTGAGGATGATTGTTGCACCTGCAAACTACTGCAACTCGTGACCCACACATGCACATGTTTGCACTCCTATCATTGTGGGAACCAGTGATAAAAGTGACAGCTGCTCACAATAATTCCAAACCTAACCCGATAGCTAAGTCTAGACTCTGAAACAGCCATTTTGGTCCCCAAAATTCGTCACAAAACTAAAGGAAAATAAATCCCCACATGCACAGTCCCAGTGGGAGGACATACTGTTGTGTGTTTGTGCACATGTCTCTTTGTTTGTGTCTGTGTGACAGATGATGTAACCTGAGCTGCTCACAGCACTCTAACATGATTGGTTTAGGTGTTTTAAAATGACAGAGCATATTTAAGTGATATGGCAAGAAACCTGTGGGTGTTATCTGCTTTTTTTCCCCAAAGAATAAAATGACGGTAATCTCTGTAAATTGCACCATGTTAAGTTTTGATTTAACTGCTGATTAAATTAGGCTCAAAGAGGTTGCAAAAATTTATACTGAAGATCTTTTTTTGAATGGCTTTGAGATTGTCTGTTATGCTGCTACTTTTATCTTCCAGATCACAGACACAAGTTGGATTTAACATGATGTGCATCCAATGATATGCAGTTTACTTTTACCTCCCACAGTACAAAGACATACAGCTTCTGCTGTTGATATAAATACTGAACACCGAGTTATTATCAGGTAATCTGCAAGCTAGCAATCACTTTCACCTCTATTAGTGATGAGAAGGAACTGGCTTATTTAACTGCACTGTTTTTGTTGGAAATGTGTACAATTGACATTAGATTGGCCAGTTTTGGCAAATCCTTAAGTAATGTTGATATCTACTAGAAAATTAAAGGAATTAACATGCAACATATGAACTAAAGACAAATACTGAAGTGGAATCAGACTCCTCAGTGCATATGGATTTAAATCCTTCAAGCAGGGAAAGTCTGTATACAAGCCACAGTATGTCTCAGCATGGTGGTCTCATTTCTATTTTTAGGGCATCTTCACAGCAGGCGATAAAGAGACTGACCGCCAAAAAGCAGGGCCAAGCTGTGACGGTCTCCATCCTCAATTGTGCACTGCTGATGTTACAGTTAACCGTTGGCTTTGACATATGTGTTCATGCTGTTGCTTCAGAGTAAATGGGACTTGAAAAACTCTTCCTGCTATTCTGTATATCAAAAGGGTTGCAATGGTAAATGGAGAGAAAAGTATAAACAGTGACAGAACATGACAAAGCAGTTTAGCTCAAGTTCAAGTCCTTTTTTCATTAACTTTGTTTCATTGTAACTTTCTACTTCTGGTTTAATTCATTTCAAATGTAAATGCTTAGTTTTTAGGGTAAACATTTTCTATATTTCTAAGTAGTAGGATTCTTATCTAAAGTCTGAGTTACAAGTTACATCACAAAAACAGACATTTTCTGCGTGAGTTTTTGGTGAAAAAAAAAAGATATTTTAAAAAACATGCTTTTCAATGTGGGGGCTTCTCTTTCTCTTCATTCTGATACTGTCGCTGTCAAACTTTGATGATGTGCTAAAATGGTTGATAACTGAAAGAAAACTGCAAACAGTATTAAATATTAATAAAAAAAAACATCATCTTGCTTATTAAAGCCTACAGTTGTTTTACAAAAACAAAAAGAAAAACAACAAAAACGACAGATGTTGAGAAAATTACTTGAGTTCCTGGAATGGGTTTCTTTTATATTTCTCACACAGCACACAAAACATTTACACCATCTTTCTTGTTTAAAGACATGAATTACCTTTTATCAGACACTAAGAAGTCTGCTGTAAAATGATCATTATGTCAAATTCTCCTTCTGATTTTGACTTATGGATACAATTAATTAAATTTGTTTCAGCAGAATAATAAATTGTCAAAATCAAGCTCAGCTTTTACCATTTGCCTATAAAATCCTATGACATGATCATTTTAATTATTCTATTCTTAGGAATTTGTCTGGTAATTTATTTTAATGAGCATCTAAATTCGTAACCCATGTGTTGTCATTTCACAGGAATTCTTCCCTTTTATTAGTTAACTCTACTTGTTGAAGTTGTTCCTTGATTCTGAGAAAATTATTTTATAAAATGTAAAATTTTTCCCTCAGATCATTAATAATGATGTTGAATGAATGTAACTTTCACAGATGGACAGAAACTTATAAAACTTTATGTCAGACTTTCCATAGAGCTCTTCTGCAGTGCAGATTCTGGTTTATTTATTTATTTTTCACTTATGGAAGCCAAACAGAATTTTTGTTTACTTCACATTAATTTATTTATTGCTAATATGTAAAAAAAAAAAAAAAAAATATTTCATGAAGCTAAAATGTAAGCAATTGACAATTTTTTTTTATTAATATGCAAGAATACCTGGGAAAACAAGTTTGTAGAGAAGAAAATTCAAGGAATAAAGTATTTTATAAGGTTGTTCTAGCATGACGATAGCACTGATGCAAGCTAAATTTTGTATTATGGGATTTTCAAAGGAGCGTCGCCTAAACATTAGCCAGTTTGACTCAAAAAAAATGAATATGAAGCTAAGTTTACAAAACCTTAATCCTCAACAAAGCAGGAAGTTCTGTTTGTGTTTTTAGTTGATATACAGTATGTGCCGTTGTTCTGCAAAATGTAGCAATTACATGAAGGCTACGCAACAGATCCCGAACGGTTTTTTTGTTGTTTATTTGCTGGATAAGGTTTTATTAAAAGTCAGAAATTAACTATAAGGGTGGTTTAGATGCATTTCTGACTTAGTTGTGAATCCTGCAAGATTCACCAAAAGACAACCTGTTTCGTCCCATTGCAGCTGCATATATTGTTCAGACTTACAGCAATGATTAGTAAAAAAACAAAAACAAAACAAGACATCCCTTACTTAAGATTTTTTTTTTTTTCATTGTGCAAGAGCACTCATCCATTCCAAAGTGTTAAGGTGTGATTCAACCATGCCATTGCGTGCCACAGAATTCTTTAAAAAACACACACAGAAACAGACAAACACAGTCACATAGGAGGAAGAGTGAAATATCAAAAGGTCAGCAGAGAGACGGGTGTCGTTGTAAACCAGGCTGGGTCCGAGCACTCTGCCCCTCTGTGTTTGTCTGCGTGAAATTAAAGACACAACTGCACATCGTAAACAAGCCACAGTGTTTATGTTTGATCATGCATATTTTATTTGCCAGATGTGTCTTGCAATTCCTGCGCTTCACGAAATTATGATTCGCAGAGATTAAATGGGAAAATCCTTAAGCTTCTTAGTGAGAGAGTATTTTATGACTCCAAATTATTTTAGGAATATTTTATTGAAATAAATTATGCAAGAGATGAACAGACCACATTTTTTTTAAAATCTTGATTAATTCATAACTTTTATGCGTGTTGAATCTGATTAAAATGTGCAAATCTTTCATTCTGCTCCATATTTACAATTGATTTATTTACATATCACTTGTGCATTTTGCAACAACATGTATTTCAGGCCATGAAGAACATTCAACCCTTCTTTGCCTGTGCACTACGTTAGTCTTCAGTCAGAGCAGGGGGGAAAAAAAGCAGAAGGTCACTATACACAACAGTGCCACACAATGGCCAGGAAGGGAAAAACAAAGAGGCTTCAGATTAATTAAAAAATAAAAAAGATCTCACTGATTCAAGATCCCTGAATTTTTATTTATAATTCATTTGTCTTGTTGCAGTGTTGACAACCACTTTGTCACGATCTGTTTTGTAAATATAAAGTTGTGTGTATGCACTGTCTACATGTTGCTAAATGCATTTTAATGTGTAAAGTGGATCGGCAAGGTTCTAAACTATATAACATTATGTTAAATTTCCAACCAGACAGTGCAGAAATCACTTAGTTTGTGTTTCAGAGATTAATGCTAAAGTGTTGTGTGCCTCTAAGATTGTCAGTTATGAGTCCAGGAATAATTCTGCAGTTTGTTGAATGAAGAAAGATTTTAGAAATTTTGGAATGTTGGTCAGTTGATGAAAGTGTTTTGTTGGTTTCTTGATAATGATGGGAGTGTCTGCGTAATTGGTGTGCCTTGAGCTATGAGAGGAAATTAAGGGTATTGAGGACGGAGAAAGAGGCAATTATTGAGGATGAATGAGTGACATGCTGCTGGAGGGGTGTTGGGCTGCTTACTTCAGGTTTAAGGGAAAAGATTCCACAGATTGCAGAAATATGCTACAAAAAAAAAAAAAAAAAAATCTTAAAGTCACCTTTTTTATCTCTGAACTATCCCAAGAAGACATCAAACTTTGTACACAACTATGGTAAGTGTTTAAATACAAACAAACAACGTCTTTTTTTAAAAAACGGATGAACAGGGAGCCTGCACAGTAGAGCGGTTGTTTATTATGTCTTTCTTGCAGCAAGAAGGTCACAGGTTTGAGTCCTTGCTGGGGCCTTTCTGCATGCATAGCAGCATGTATTTAAGTTTTCTCTCACAGTCCGAAAGCATGCATGTTAGGTTAATTGGCTCTGTGATGGACTAGTGACTTGTCCTTGGGGCACTTGTCTCTCCTTCGTTGACTGCTAGAGATTGGCACCAGACCACAATTTTGTAAAGGATTAAATGGTTACAAAAAAATAGATGGGATGGATGAATATGTAATGCTAATTGAAAACCAAGGATTTTCAAATTTTAGTACAAAGACTAAAACTAGACAACATAAAGCTGGGATCTGTCAAAAAGAAAAACAATTTTTTAGTATTATTATTATTTTTGAAGTTGATTATTTGACAATAAATAGTGGTAAAATTGACTGAATTATGGCCATTTTTGTGTTTTATAAGGTCATTGGCTGTGGTGGCCATATTAAATCGGGCTGGCTCCAAAAGTTAATTAGTTATAGGGGTACATCTAATGATAACTTTTTTTTTTAATTTTAGCTCAACATCAGTTAACAGAGCTATAACTATTTTTGTGTTTGCCAAGTTTGATTAGCTGTGACGAGCATCTTGAATTTGATTGACTTCAAATGTTAACTAGTTGTAACTAGATCTGTAATTATTGCTCTTTGAGAGTTTTAATAAAATCTATGCTCTGGTTCATGAGATATTTTACCAACAGGCGGACACAAACAATCCCACACAGAAACTCAGGAAAAACATTATTGTCTGCTGCTGAAAGACAAAAGGTGGGCAGTAAAGATGTTTGCTGCATCAAGCAAAGGGTCGTGCAGTAGTTTACTGTTGAAACAGTGAACTAAGAGTGCTCATGTGCATTTTCTTATGATATCAGTATGGACGGGAAATTCATGTGTTCATAGTCAGTGTGTATTTGTGGGTCTTAAACTGCAAGGGTGTATGTGCATTACATGTGCTTTGCATGAAACTGTGCTCAGCTAGAAAAACATCCTATAAACCCTCACTTCATAAACGACACGGTATAATAAATCTATGGCAGAAATATTAAGTGGAACCAATATTTTGCTGCTCTCAGTAAAGATTTCCAGTAAAGCTCACAAGTCACGATGACCTTAGCATTAAAATGATGTAATTTACAGTGAACTAATCCAGTTCCTGGTGATAAAGCCATCACTATCCTGGAGATATCAGTGGTGATCAACTGGGCCTTTTCTCAGACAGATTAGCCATTTAGTTTATATTTTGTACTGCAAAATAAATAAATAAATTATATATATATATATATTGCTTGTTTCTTCTTTTTTTGTTCAATCAAACAAGATAGAACTTGTCACTTTTGCTGAAAACAGCAACTTTAAGTAGTAAAGTTATGAAGGAAATATGCTAAAGGTGATGTTTCTTAAAGTTATGAGTTCATGGGAACCATTTTGTCTGTGGAATGCTACACAGACCACATTTAAGTTCAAAACACGACATACTGTCGTCCATCAACCCCGCAGGGAGCCACAGTCTTCTTTAAAATGTAAGAAGCTGTTTAAAATTGGATGCAGTCCTTTGACACAGTGGTATAGTTGTATACTGTGTATGAAAAGATAATATTAAATGTAAAGTATTTTTAAATGTTTTAAAGCAAAATGTGACCATTTATTAATTGAAGAAAAGATGAAAAATAGAATGTATTATGGTGGCTTTTTTTCTTCTTCAAATTAGCCTTACAGCATCAGCATAATGTCTGTGATCTTGGTGGTTCAGAAACCACAGAGGACACCAGAACTAATTCATCTGCATGAAAGACCCTCCTAACCTGATTTTATTTTGCATTTATTCAAAGAAATTCACAGAGCCTCCAGCTGTTTACAGCTGTTTTATGCCAATATGTTCTTGAAATTAGAGAGCAAAGCTATTTTTTTAAGGGCTCACTTGAAGTTAGTTTGGAGAATCTAACTTTACATCAAGTGCTTCTTTGAGGGTTGTACGGAGCAACATATGTGCTTAAAATACAAAGAAAGAAAAAAAAACCTAATGAAGAGGACAAGAGGGAGAAAAAGTCATGCTGCTCCTCTTTCCCTCCCTGCTTCTGTCAGTTAGATGAGGTCATCAAGCTCCAACCTGCTTTGTGTATTAATGATGTAACAGCCAGGCATTTGTGGACACTGAGTCCCCAGAGACTGCTTGGCGGCCAGCAGAGGAAGACTTCAAGTTGATTTAAGAGAGATACCACCCTCAACAGAAACACTGACAAAGGCTAGATAGGCAGAGTGAGAGGAGATAGATAGGAAGTGTCGACAGCAGCAGAGAGGAGAGGACAGGAGAGGAGGTGCTGCCTGATTCGCTGTGCCTTTAAAGCAGCAGGCCCCTCCTCCACAGAGCTAAGCGGAGGAGCCGAGTGGTGCTGGCAGGAGCCTGAGCTCCACGATAAACTCTGGCATCAGCTTCTCTTCATCCGGCAGTCAGCGAGGACACAGTGAGGGCGCCGGGGCCGAGAGAGAGAGACGGGGGACGGAGGAAGAGTGACAGAAAGACAGGGGGGGGCTGGGGGTGGGGGGGACAGAGAGAGACAATAACAAGGCATCAGACAAAGAGGGAGAGGTTGTCAAAAGAATAACACACTCCGTTTCCACAGCAGCACCTGAGCCGCTCAGTGTGCTGCCTCCATATGCGGGTGAACGCTGACCAGGATGACGGGTGGCATGTTTTTTTGCCAGCGCACTTGTCTGAGTGATGGTAGCAGCTGCATCACAATCCGAAGCAGGAGTTCTCCTCGTCGCTCTGGCTCTTAGTCATCTTCAGCCTCCTCTCTCCCTTTCCAGAGGGCTATCAGGGCCATTCATCATTCCCATCTCATGCCCCCTGCCACCTCCTCCTCCTCCTCCACAGCTTCATCCTCCACTTCTACTCCTCCTCTGATGAGCCACAACCTCAGAGTGAAATAACCCTGCTGATAGAAGCTTCTCTCTCTGTCAAGACTGTAAGTAGTGGGAGGGGGGAGGGATCTGTGTGTGTGTGTGTCAGGCAGAGTGTGTGTTTGTGTGAGAGACAGAGAGAGGAAGAGAGAACAGCAAGACGGTGAGAAGTGTTACTGTGTGCGACAGAAGGACCTGAGAAGAACCGGCTGGTTGTGTGTGGCTTGTATGGTCGTGCTGTGCCTGGACACTCAGCTCTGGGCATAGCAACAGCATAGTGATGCACAAGGAAGGTAAGTAGGTGTGTGTGTGTGAGCGTCTCGGTGTGTGCATGTGGAGGTGATGCAAGTACCACTGAAGCAAGAGATGTCTTTTGACAGCTGCTAAAAATCATTATGCCCATCTCTATGTGTCCTTCTTTATTTTGATGTGGCTAGAAAATGTGGAAACTGCTTTGAAAGCAAGTAGACAGGAGGATAAGACGTGTCAGAATAAGTGATTGCTTTCCTTTCCATCTGACCAGGTGCCATGTGTGATTGGCCGGCGCACCCCGTGGCAGTGGCATCGCCCTGGATTTGGCCAGAAGCTCTCCCTCCCGCTTGTTCTCTGGAGCTCCGCTGGGAAGCTTTCATGGGATTTATCTTGTGCTGCTGGATGGCACGGAGCGCTCTGCCACTCTGAAGAGAGTCCACAGAGAAAACACACACACTACATGGATAAGAAGTAAAATAATTATCCAATCACAGCACAAGCAGGCAGACTGGGTTCCCTTAGCAACAACTGAAGGAGACAAGAGAATCCTTTTCTCTTTCTGCTCCCTTGGTTTTTGGGCACACCCCTGTGGACTGCTGTGGGTCAGTGTTTTCTTTTTTTTTGTGAGAAGACTTGGAGGGCGATGTTGCATAGGACAAGCTGCCACCCAAATTCCAGGGGATGATGCTCATTTGGGTCTCACTGGCACCATGATTTTTTGTAATCCCTCCACAAATCGTCATCACAAGTCACATTCTGACAGCTCGGAAATCAATTCATCCTAATCCCACATCACATGGAATGAGCTCTGCATTTTGGGGAGATACTGGACGCTCCAATATTTTTTTAATAAAAGAAAAAGAATAAAGAAACCCCACTTCTGACCTCTTCCTTTTCATTGAGGGAAAAAATGAAAAGCAACACAGTTAGGTTATTGTTTCGAAAAGAAGGAAGATGGATCTGAGGCAAAGTTTATTTTAAATGAAGTTTTTATTGAGAATCTTGTTCTTTTTTCCAGTGGAAGGAAACACAACACTGTATAGAGGAATATTCCTGTTTTCAACCTTTCTCCTCTCTACAGACTGTAGAAGAAATGGATAACTATATTTAGACAGCAAATCTTGTCCCCGCTGACCACCAGGAAGATAGAAAAATATCATTTTGAAAATTGAGCCACTGCTGGGAATTTCTATTTTCTTTTGTTGAGCTTACAATCTATGTAACCCACTGTAGTAAAGGGTTACTTCTTTGCTGCTTTCAATTTTGTATGTTAATTTGCAACAAGGCTACTGTGTTTTAACGGTAGAGTCGATTGCATAAAAAGAGTGGAAGAAGGGAAAAAAAAATTTCCCTGTATAAGCAAGCATTTTAAAATAGCCCCTCTTTGGAAGCAACTTCAACTACACACACTGACACATGAGATGAGTTGGCTCAACAAAATTATGTAAGAGATTCAGCCCATGTGTTTCCCCCTCATCCTTTTCCATGGATTTACTGTGTTTAACTTTACCCGCGCTGATTTTTTCTCCATTTTTGGAAGCATCGACCAGAAGGCATGGATGTCAGCGTGTGACCCTGTGCCAAGTGTGCGGGAGAGGCAAGGCGTTTTGGCTGCCCAGGTGCTTTTAAGATGTTGAGGTCTCCCTGCGTGGCCGGGGCCCCTGTTCGGATCAGTAGCACTGAGGCTCCTCGTAGCCAAAGACATGGACCCCGACTCGGCTCCCCCACGCCCTCAGCCTGTTGGCCACTGGCCCCACGCAGCTTTGTAAAGGATGTCCCTCAGCAGAGCTCCGGCCCGGGACACCTCTGAGACCCCCAGCCCGAGAGAACGCATCCGCAGCCACATGAAGATGGTGATTGATCAGTTAGAAGGCATTCTCAAGGAGCTCAAGGATGTGGCCAAGGAACTCCGGGAGGTGAGGCTCAAAATCTGCTTAAACTTATCGAGCTCTTTTGCTGGGGATTTAGAGGGGAACAGGGCAGAAGAAACTGTGGGTTCCAGGTGGGTGTGCTCCTCGAGTGGGCTGCATTTAATTAAGTGTAAAAATCTTCCTCGGCATGCAGATTTTGATTAAGATTTGAAAACAATAAGATCTGGCTCTTTTTGTTTGTGGTTGGAGGATAAGCGTTGAGAGATGCCTTTCTTTTACAGTCAACAGTGGTTTATCTGCAGTTACACGTGTCCTTCATCTGTTCAGTGGTGTCATGTGAGAGAGTCAGGATATGTGAAGATCTGCTGAAAGCAAATTTAAAAAAAAAGCCAAGCTGCGATGAAATAAGAAATAAGGACACAGGCTTAGATAAGATACAGGACTTTGCGCTGCAATAGTTACATAAGCATTTTGTTAAGGATCATCTGGATTCTTAAAGTGTTTTTGCCATGGTAACACTAGAGAATTTGTGTGTGTTCTAGTTGTGTGTGTTTACAGTAAAACCGGTTTAAAAAACATATCTGCAAGACATTTGCTCTATGTGGTCATACAAGCATATGTATCTACTGTACATGAGACTTGCCTGATAATCAGAGGATATCTGTGCATGTGTGCGAGAGTACAAAATCTCTTTGGGATCTTCGCCCTGCAGTGTTCTCAAAGCCGTGAGCTCTCTTTGCAAAGCTCCTCCTCAGCAAGCGATGGAGCCAGATAGAGAGAGACAAAGACAAATGAAACCTGAGCAAACAGTTGCACCTGACCTATCCAACATCCTCCAAGCACATCACACGATTAGCCTCCCAACTGATTCTGATCAGGCATAAACAGGGAGGGCACCTTTGTGCATGTGTGTGTGTTTGTCAGAAAATGTGTTGAAGAAGTGAAATAGAGGATGTTGGTGTACGTAATGACCTGAAGGAGAGGAGGGAGGGGTTTCTGAAAGCTGTCATAACTCACTCCATCACCACACAAGAACCCCCACCTTCTCCGTCTCCCTGACTCCCAGCTCTGTCCCACTTACGCTCTGCTCGAACAGTCGGAGGTGCAAGGGCATGGCTTGCTGTGCACCATCTCTCTGGTGAGCAAGAGGAGCCGGCCCACGTGCGGGAGTGATTGATGATTATGGGACAACTGCAAGTGGAATAATGCTGGCTGGAGCTATTTATAAACAAAAACACTGCCTGTGCCTCTGCCAGCTCTAACGCATATTGCCATTCTTATCCCAGACCCTATTAACGAGGGCCGCGCAAAGTGGCTCAAATGTCATATTTTTATTGGAAGAGCACAATCCCACGTACTGAAATGGCCAAGGAATCCCTTTAGCCACAGTGGCAGTTATAATTCCAGTATCAATATCCTGCAATTAACTGACCCGGGAGATTCCCAACTGTATCAAAGAAAAAAGAAGAAACTTGATCAGCTTTGCACCATCGGACACACGGAAAGCTAATGTTCCATAAAATCTCTCATTCTCGGCCACATGAAAGCAACACAATAACAGATAACAACTGCCACATAAATAAATGATGAATAGCTATGTGAATGTGGAAAAAATAACTCAGTGAAGGAGCAGTAATGACTGATTATCACCCACAAGGTCTTTGGGGAGCTGGAGAGACTCTGCAGTGCTCAGAGGAGTTAAAGCCAACAAACACTCCAAAGCACAAGCTGTCTGCAAATTAAGAAGGGCGTTACTAAATTTGCTTTGTGCTTCTTTTATAGACATGTATTGTTAATATGCCAAAAGCGGAATCTAAAAAGTTAGTAAATTACCAAGTTAAAACACTTTATGTGTCACACTGCAAAGGAGTCTGCCTACAGTCAACGTCCATTTCCTTTAAAGGCTAAAACGTACTGAAGTTTCTTTGTAGACTGTACTTTTAAATGTCAAACAGATTAAACAGTCTCTAAGAGGTTTTAGCAGTCTGGATGACTTAAAAATTATGCATCAACAGATAGTATTTACTGTTGAAATCAAAGAAATTATTAGCTTTCCATGGAGCACAATTATCAACACCAAAGGTGGATCTCACATTCAAAAAAAAAAAAAGAAAAGGTTTTAGGAACTTCTGTATTCTTTGTTTCTTTTTTTATTTATTTATTTTTTTTATTCATTCAACTCCAGGGGTATCCAGTGAACTGGATCCAGTCCTCCTGTTTAATATTTACTGGATCCCAGTTTTTATTTACAAAACACACTTTAAGCATTGTGAATTTATGAATTCTAAAAAAAGGTTTTTCATCACACTTTAGTTTATTAAAGGAAATGAATGAATATATCTACACTGGTATATTAAAAGTTCTCAGTTTGGTTATTACATTTCAGAAAAATACAAACCATGATAAAATTAGCCACAGTTGTCCTTTTTAGACAAACTCTTTCCAGAGATCCAACCCTGAAGTGGTTGTCTTTTCTCATGAAGGCTGCGAGGTCTTGAAAAGAGGTCACTTTTGGGTCTTACTTTCTTGTCTGCCAGACTTCATCATCCTCTTTGCTAAGCATCCTTTCCCCGAAGCGTGTTCCCAACTCACACCTAAAATACTTGGCAAAAACTGCATCACCATTTTAAACAGGGAGTTTGAGTCTCTATGACAACACTCAGCAAGGTCTGAGCAAACCCTGTGGTGAACCTACCATTTAACTTTAATCACCATCACAGTATGTAAATGAAATGCAACAGACTGGGTGTCTACCACAAGCCATTAGGAAACATTTATTTTTCTTCAGCAAACACTTTTTGTACTAAAGCCAACAAACATTTAGCTTTTGTAAGGAAATTTGAGAAAGAAACAGCAATCATTGTAAAAAAAAAAAAGTAAATTTCTTTTTTGGTGGTGTAAGTTGTATACATCAAATCTTCACAGCCTCCAACAGTTTTTGTTCATACATGCATCTTGTACTTTAGTTAACAAATGTTATCAAAATTCTTTATATTATTTCTAAAGATAAAACTAGATTATCAAAGAGGTCATTTAAATGTAAGTATGGAGAATTTTATTGTTCCAGTGTGGTCTCAAGCAATAAAACTTTTTTTTTACATGATGTAGAAAAATGTTACACAGAGCATGGCCAGTTTCCTCTCTTCAAGAGCCCATTACTGTCAACTGAAGCCTGTCTTACTTTTGAATCCTATTACAGGTTTTGTGACAGGTAAAATGAGATGGTCCTAAAGGAAGGACACTGGAAGGTAATATACTGATAAACTACTCCATTTGTAATAATGCACCGCCAGGAGTGGCATCTGCAGAGGAAATAATTCATTTAGTTATCATGTCAACCTTGGACTTTCCTTCTAGAAGTGTGAGGATGAACTGGAGGAAATATGCAGTCAAACAGAATGCAAAGGAACTTCTAAAAGTTAGAATCAGAAACACAAATGTAGGAATTAACCTGCAATGGTACCTATTCTGTGTCATAAACTAAACAAGTGTTTAAAAAGACCTGAAAGAAAAGAAAAGCAGTAATTTCATGGACTCAAAGAGTACAAGAAGCTGCAAGAAAGCTACACATTTTCTCACAAAACCAAACAGAAATGATGGAGTGTTATTGTGCGGATGTAGTTATTATGCAGAATGATAGCACGAGCTGCCGAAGCTTCACGTCGGTGCTCATCTCAAGACAAATGAACACAGGAAGGCAATCAGGATTCGTAGAATTAAGGCTCCGAGAGAGAGAGCAAGAGAGAAGAATAAAAGCTCGACAAAGAGCAATTCTGATTAGCCTTTTGGTAATGTGTGCGTGTCCTTATGCAATACGGTACACTGGCCTACTAAAGCCCTAAGAGGGAGGACAAAGCCAACAGCAAAAGGCCACTGTCAGGTGAAATCTGCGTACTCCAAATGTCAGCTTTTTATAGTAATGAAGTACTGAGTAACAGCTTTAATAATAAAACGGGTCACCGAGCAGTTTTAGATTCATGTATTAAAGAATCAACTGAGTGCTGAATGCTATTGAGCTTCACAAAAAAATACTTCAATAAATAAATTCAGTGTTTGCAACTGTCATTAGGAGTAGAAGATCGTGGTTGTGCTTTCACATTTTTTTTAAAGTTACAGATAACAACTGTTTAATGTAACACTAAACTGCAGGTGCAAGCAGCACAAATTAGCAATCTATTCAGTTTTTATTCATCAGCAAATCCCAGCTGCATGATCCCTTAATGCAGCTTGTTAAATTAAAACATTTGTGCTCAGACTGGAGTGCCTCAAACAAAACTGCCATGTAACTGAGCCGTGTGTTCAGGTTCAGGTGGGCTTCCATGAGGTGACCTGACATGCGTGTGGTAGGCCTGAAAGCTGTGTTGTTGAAGCCTGGTGTGAACAGTGGCATATTCATACAACCGGACCCAGATCAGTCCCTGGACTCAGTCAGCTTTAGTGCTTCCTGATAAAGTCTAAGACGAATAACGACACACTGACACGTGTGCACCAGACTTGGCCTCTCTCTGCTAAGGATGCCGAGCTCAGCACTGAACTAAATCTGATCCAAACTCGGAGGCAGCCCAAGAGAGACTCAAAGCAAAAAAAAAGGAAAGTTAAAGGGCTATTTTTCTCATAAGGAACAGTTTCCTTTTCTCTCTGTGTTTTCCTCTGCTGTTATTGCTGCTGAGAAGGGCAAGAAGAAGAAAAATGCTTAGCAATATCAGTTGAACATTTAACCATGAGTCAAAATCTCACTTGAACTTTCAGAGCATTACTGATGCTGGCAACTACATAGTATACCATAATCTAGATTATATTAACTAATAGACTTGAGCAAAACAGTATGTGAAATTGTTATGAACAATTATTTACTTGCATATTGTAGGTAGGTCTTTGAACAAACTCAGTTTGGAGACAAACAATTAAATTCTGTCCAAACTGAGAAACTAAGTTCTACTCCAAGCAGAAGAAAGATTAGGGGAAATTGCTGCTGGTTTAAATCAACTCTAGTCTCAATATTGTCAAAGTGGGTCATACAAACACTGTTTTATAAACCTTTACATTGTCATCACTTTCACATTACATGGTTATTTATATGAAATTATATGGCTATTTACAAGCTCAGACAGCAACATCAAATAAGAAGTAGCACTTCCTGTGCAGATTGTAGCACCTAAGTGTAAAGGTTTATTTTTAAAAATGGCATGAACCACTATGGTATTTTTGAGATTAAATTTGTTTTAAAATAGCATGAGTCCACTTTGGTCTTTGCTTTCGGCCTAGCTTTTAGCTTGTCAATCCAGTCAGTATCAAACTTTATTTCACCGTACCGAGGCTGTTGAACGATGTATCTAACTAAAACAAGTAAGACATCAATTGATGAATTGTTCACAGTTTTTGCACATAATCCCACTTTGAAAGATTTGAACTATTTATTTTAAATGAGGAACAACACTGAACATTGTTATGGAAAACATATAAACACTTATAAAAAGTAGAAGTTTTTTTATTTCTTATTTTACAGTTCAATGTTGTGAATTTAATAAATTATTTGTACTAAAAAGAGATATTTGAAAACCAGATAAAAGCCAAAAAAGAAGAAAAAAGAAAGCAAAATGTATACAAATACTTGTATTTTTTCTAAATATATATATATTTCTGTATATTTCATAACCTTGCTGGATTAAAACCACTGTAAAAAAAAATCTCAGTTTAATTCAAATTGTGACTGGACGTGGCTGAATGATAAACCTGGTCGGTGGTTGTGGTCCTTTTTATTTGTTTGTTTCAGCAGTCAAAACTTATAATCAGCCACAAAGCTGCATTCTGATGGATCGTTTTCCACACACACACACAAAAATCCTTTTGATTTGGCTGCCGGGATTGTGAGTTTACTGCCCAGCTGACCACAGCCCAGTGATCTCCACTGAGGACAGACCAGCCTGTTCTCCTCCACAAACTCTATTTATTTTAGATTAAGGCATGGTTTGGTCCAACTCCCCAACATGTGAACATGCCGACTAGCTCAGCAGGCCAAAATTACTCTCTGAGAAAATGCTGAAAGCTTAAACACACAAAAAGAGAAAGTGCCCTTCAACCTGACATACCTGCACCAAAGGGTTTATTCTCATTAATAGCTATTTGGGAGAAATGAAGTACCCGCCTGCTGTGTCTGTCAATTTGTTCTTCCTTGTCAGACCTCTTTTGTGTGTGGAAATTAAATTCCTAAATTAAACTTGGTGACGTGCCTCCAGCAGAGTTCTCTTTGCTCGGGAAAACAACAAGAGTGGGACACCTCAAGCCTTATCTATTCTTCGCTGAATACAAAACACCGTGCCATCTCCACACCTGTGTTGCTGCCTTGAGCTGAGCTCTGATTTTTTTTTTTTTATTCCTGGAATGAATCAGAGACTCAATTATTCTCTGGACTGATAAAATACTGCTCCGGGAGTGGAAGTAGTATGTTTGATCATCTCTTTGTTGAGCTAATTTATATAAATTCTTATTGGCCACAGCCGTGACCCAGCAGTGTTTTAAAACTAGGTCTTGCAGTGGGAATAATATCAGATTTCTGTATCTGCAATAAAAAAAATATGGAGTATTGAGGTGTGATGTGACCAACGAAAAAAGGAAAGGTAATGAATGAGTTAAGACTTTAGTGGCATCTAACCTTGAGAGCTGTAGAAAGAATAAAAAACAGCACTACGCAAAGCATTCCCCTGAGCCTCTTTTACCTAGTTCTGCTGTGAAGCTCCTGCTTCTTTAGGATGCAGGCCCAGCATATTGACTAGCCCATCATGCCTGCAAAACCCACTGGATTAGCCAGCCCTTTGAGCTCTGCCTCCCTCCACGAACCCTGCACTCAGCACACACTGTAATGAGGGCTTTAGGTTAGACCTCTGCTGAGGTAAACACTCCAAAAATTGTGCTCTTTGTGCTCATTGATTTTATCACCTAACACACCTTCTGAGGGCTAGTTACAGATAAAGCGGTGATTTTTTTTTTATTTTTTACCATGCATGCTTGTACTTTGTGATTTGGCCACTAACCCTTTTACTTGTCCCAAGGCAAAGCAAAGAAAGAGAAAATGTGTGCAGGAGAAAGAAAGAAAGAAAGAAAGAAAGAAAGAAAGAAAGAAAGAAAGAAAGAAAGAAAGAAAGAAAGAAAGAAAGAAAGAAAGAAAGAAAGAAAACAGCTTCACGATCCTGGATGTAATAGAAATGGAGGACTATAAGTACCTTGGCACTACTGTCAATAAGTCAAGTCAAGTTTATTTGTATNGAAAGAAAGAAAGAAAGAAAGAAAGAAAGAAAGAAAGAAAGAAAGAAAGAAAGAAAGAAAGAAAGAAAGAAAGAAAGAAAGAAAGAAAGAAAGAAAGAAGACATGAAGGGTGGTTGGAGATAATGTTTTCTCCTGCTTCACAGAATTGCGACAGGCTGGGTGGAACAGCTTAGATCAATTGTTGCAATTGTGTTGGTTCGTGGGCGTGTTTAGGGTTGTTTTGGCCTATCTTTGTGTGGTGAATAAAACCTGTAAGCTGTAGTTAATGTTGTGAAAAATGGCACCCATCAAAGTGCACAAGCAGCCTGCACAAAATACTACATCATTCCAATGTGTCAAAGAAAAGTGTGCAGGGAGGAACAGCTTTGTTCCCATTAGGCCATCAAACTGGATCTTTTACCCCATGTGGACACTCATTTTCTCCAATTAGAAGGCAAAGTACAAAATAATATTCTACACTGTGATCAAATTTTATTTTTGCCTGGAAAAGTGCTAGAGGCAGCGTGGGCCAACCCACTCCCCAGTGTAGCAGATTGAGCTCAGCTAAAATGTTTGAAAGTGTGTTAAACTGAGTGTTAATCAGGAGCTTTTTTTGTTTTTCCTTTTATTTTTAGCTGTACTCTGAAATTTATCACAAATCAACCATGTCTCAAATTAGCCAGAAGAATCAACTTAAATACAGTGGTGCACTACCCATAGCATTTCAAACCCTCAAAATGTACTACTCCCTGCTTTTTTTCAGTTTTTACACATTGAATGTTAATATTTACACATAATGTCAAGAAGGTGCTATCACTTAGCGCATAAGTTCATTCTTAGTGTTATCATTTTCATAATCATTGTCTCTTTAACTCCTAAAGAGCACTTCACTCTCACTTCTTAGAGTCAGGGAATGATCTTTGCCTTCTTGGCAAGCAATTACCTGAAAGGTAAAATAACATTTTGTACTGTGTGGAAAATTCAATTTAAATGTGATGAAAGAGCTCTAAAAAAGTCATTGTTAAAACGGTCAATTATAAAAGTGAAGAACGTACAAACATTTACAAATGTATTTTCTTTAATAGATAATGAAGAAGAAAAATGAAGTTTATTGACATATTTCAGTAAAAGAAAAACAAAGCCCTTTTCTGGGATAATGAAGAATAATGCCCATGCTCCTGTTTGCCTCGTCTCAGAGTATATTTTCTCACTATCAAAGATGCACAAATAGCTGGGGTTTATATGAGGAAGTTGTCAGAGTTATGCATTAGAGTAGACCAAATCTATTTTTTATGAAACATATTTCTCAAAGCATAAATGTTTTTTGGGTTATGAAAAATGGCAGACTCAGAGGACAAAAGAAGGACACGCTGCTATGTAAAAATAATTTCTTATGCTCTGAGTTTGGCATTATCTTTGGGCAACACGTGGTTTGTTGTTCTGTCTTAGAATGAACCTAATAAAGTCAAATTATGTGTTTAAATAACATTTCCTCATGCTGAGAAAATAATTGTTACTAATAAATGTTTTAACTACTGAGATTTGAATAACCTGTATAGGCAGTGTTCCAGGATTTTATTAATCATTTTGATGTTGATGTCTGTTTGTTTTTTAGGTGCCTAACTTTCACGAAATTACTTATATACAAATGGTTAAACTTAAATATTCAATAAGAGCATAAATACTGTATTTTCTCTGCAATCCTATCATACAGCAGATGCATCAGTTAAAAAAACAACTAAATTCTGCAAAGGGATGATTTAAAAAAATGCAACAGGAATTCATAAACAACAACAAAAATATAAAATAAAAACTGTTTTAGTTTCTATTGCACAACGACTGCTTTGTGATAATAAGATTTTTATTTTTTTATAAAATTTACTTCAGTTGCCTTGCCTAAAAGTCCTGAAAACATAAGAAGTTTATTGTTTTTCAGCAATAAATTGAAGCTTAGTCTTAAGAAAGTAGTCTCACGATACTCTTAAACAAAATGATAAGTTTTAGTTCTTTGTTTATCTCAAATTGGCAAATTGTTTGTTGAATTTTGTCCTGCTTGAGTGCACAGCATGAGAGTAAAAACTGCTTTAGAACCTGAAAAAAGACCTAAATGAAGCCTTGCATGGATATTTATTTTCTCTGTGTAATTTGCTCAGTTTGGGTTGAAATCAAATTTAATTATCTTGTAACGACAATACTGAATTTGATTTTAATTAGGAAATCCCACAGTAATATTTTTTTTTTTCTTTATTCCAATAGAATAAGCACAATTTTAAATTGCACGTTTCAAACTGTGTGTTTATTTCCGAAAACTGCAAGAGCTACGCCTCTGGGAGGGGATGGTAGGCTAATACAAAGGTAATGCACCTTGCTATGAGCAGGAACTCTAGAAATGCCAAAACATTTGATTCTTTTACTGGGATTTATTTTTAATCCCTCTAATTAATGCCAACAAGACCAAGATTCATAACATTTAAATGTCAATTACTTTTCTTTGTGATAAACCTTTCTGTCTGAATATCTAAGCAGTGAGTCTGAATTTGGCCTAATATGCCATAGCTAATTTGTGTGTAGTGAAATGAAGTGGCACCTGTCTTATTAAATCAAATCAACTTTTCTTTTTGTTTTACGTTATTATGGAAATGTAATTCGAACTGAACAAATGGGTCACCTTGGTGGAGCGATAATTAACCAGAGGCAGGGTAAGTTTTGTGATGGATTTCATCACTTTTAGCAGCTTGACCAACTGCGGTGCGAAAGCTGGGCAGTCAGATTTTGAACATCATAAAAACAGTGTATCCTGCAAAGATGGCTTGTGTACAGCCGCACCAAACCCATGAATCACAAAATTTACGCGTTCGCATGGAAAATTAGCCAAATAAAACAGCACGCCACACAGAGCTGCATCACGGCGTAACACCTGTTCACTCAGCCCTTTGCATGCTGGGAGCTAGGTATTTAAACAGAAAGCAGGGGATTGTGAGCAATGATTTTAGGTTCTTTAGTGTTTTTATTTTGGAAATCTCAGTATATGTCTTTACTTGTTTTGGATGAGTGACTAGTTGCTGGCTTATAGAATTGGAGTTTGAATTTCCTGGAGATGTTATCCGAGGGAAAGCTATCTATCCAACGTGGAGTGAGGCCAGTTTGTGTTGGAGTAACAGGTGCACAGGCAGCAGGTAAAAAAAGTTGGCCTTGATAGTGGGCTATACTTCCAATATAAAATCAGCTCATTTGTAAGAAATTTCTTTTTTTTTTTTTTTTTAGCTCATTTTGAGAAACCTTTCCAACAATGGCATGTTCAAACATGTTTCTTCAACACCACAGTGCTTCTCTGGAAACAGCAGCACCTTTAAAATCACAGGAAGAAGAATAAAATAAAATTAAGCCACATTGTGTGTCTTCAAAAACCAGCTTTCCGTGTTTCTGGAATCTGCCCCCTGTCTCTCTTTCTGTCATTGTTTTATCCCTGGCAGCTCAGACTCAGCCAGTGGCTCAGCATGGATGGTTGCCACCACTGCCATTGTCAACAGCATGACAACACAGCACCTACTGCAGGGCAGGGCAAAAGAAAAGAGGCACAGCAGAGGACAGCCTAATTATTCAGACACTCAGCTAAGAGCAGAAGGGGGCAGGATGTGTCAACAGAGTTTTTTGGAGGTGATTGCCATTTGTTGTCATCTGCGCAGTCACCTGTGTGGTTGAGAGTTTATGGCCAAGATGATGAAAATTTCTGACTTTTATTCAAAGCACCAAGGCCAGAGAGGGTAAAAAAAAATGTAATTAGACTTTTTTGATCTGCGGTTACATTAACTGGTGAGGGGCTGTGGGTTGATGTGGGCTGAAGTCAGCTGTGTCTTACAAGGTTCTGATAAGAAAGAAAATTACACAAGATTAAAAAAAATTAAGTAGATTGGAAAAATGGAATAGATAAACAAGCACTTTACTCTTTCGTTTCATCATTTCTTGGCAGCCGTGCTCCTCCAATCCTTCATTAAAATTTCAGATTAAGTTGATGTTTTGGCATACACATATTCCAAAATTTACTATCTGATAGATTGTGGATTTCCATTTTTTAATTTGCATTTTCTGTGGAATACATCTTTATTAATATTGCCATAATATTCAAACGGGTCCACTTCATTTTCCTGTGAAGTATTAGATAGCTGTTGTGGGCGATTGCTTGTAGTGTTTCATGCCGACTCGTGGCCACTTGCTTATCGTTTTGCTCCAGTGAACACAATTGACAGTGATCACAAGTGGGAGGCCTGTGGGAAGCAGCTATTTTGTCAAATAGCTGTATGATTATGAAAAGAATGATCTGATCAAGGGTCTTCAAACACTAAGAGCCTTGGAATTACCATTAGTCTCTTCAGCTAGCTTTAATATCTATCTTATGAGCAGATGTTTGACAACAGACAAAATAGGAGAAGTCAAAGATAACGCCATTACTGTCTGATAAGACACATTTGAACACAGTGATCACAGAGATGACTGTTGACACAAAGTGTAGGTTCGGTGGAAACAGATTGTTGATTATTCCTACATTTTTAATTTGTACAGTGTGTGATTCAATCAAACCTCATTTATCTAGCATATAGCTTAAAAAGGAATTAAATTCCTTTATAATTTCCTTTTATAATGCGGTGGAAAATAACCTTGTTGCTCCAGTTTACTTTGAATAAATTGGTAATTGTTATTATTATTAGTTTACATATCCTCTCTGGCCTGGAAACACTTTGGGATCCCCCCAGGAGGAAATGGAGAGTGTCGTTGGGGAAAGGGACGTCTGGGTTTCCCTCCTGGACTGATGCCTCTGAGACCCGGCCACGGATAAGTGGTAGAAGATGGATGGATTGATTATTCTTTTATTTATTGTACTTTATAGTTTTTTTGTTTGTTGTTTTTCAAACAAGACAGTCCACTATTTATTTCTGTTAACATATGGTGTCTGATGAATATTTTAAAACCAAGATAAACTGTTTTCTACATGTATTAACTTTAACTTTATTAAAGTTTGACTGCATGAATAGTGTTACTAATGCAAAGTTAAAAATCAGCTCAAAACTACTTTAATTAAACGCTCTATTTATATTAGTCAACGTGATATCTCTTCCTTAAGGCTGACTGTGATACATGTGGTTGAAATGACTAATTTTATCTTTTTTGTGTCTTTGCTCCCACTGAGTATAGGCAGATACTGTGGCTCACCGCGCGCTTGTGTTGAGTCACATGTAAGATGCAGGTAAAACATATGCATAAAATACATTCACCTCCGCACAGTAGAATTTATTACAGAAAGAAAAGCACGACAAAGCAGAGGAGTCTGACTGGTAAAACCTTTCCGGTGTCCCCAATTCAACCATGACTCAGAGTCATGTGGCTCCCAGAGAGCAGTACAGGTTATTCACAAAGAAGGAGATGCTTGGTAGAGGTACAGAGAATGACTTGTTTTCTTCTTTGTGCTTAAATATGGACAGAAACACCAAAAACTGTGGTGACAAATAAAGATAATCAAATGTAAATTCTGATTTTGGTGGCATCTGTAATAATGTTAAATGTGAAAAAAGTAATTAATGGATAAGAGTTAATGTCTCAATAAATATGTGGTCCAATGTGAAGAAATATGTCTAGTATGTATATAAATTGTAATACCAAGAACTACAGTTTAATCATGACTCTACTGACCCCCATAGAGCTAAATTTGCTGTCACTATAGCACATAAATCATAGAAACCAGCCTGCAGTTTGAGGTTTATTACCAATTCCATGTGCATCTGTAGGCAAACTACGTGACTAATTGATCCAGTGTCCTATAGCTTGTTCTTGTTTGGATTCAGAGCCATCAGTGGGGATTAAGAGACGATAGAAATGGAATGATGAGATGGAGCAGAGCTGCAATAATAGTGTCCGGACTGCCTGTCAAGGTCATGGCTGAAATGATAACTTCTAAAATCAGCTGTTCGTGTTGGCAAAGAGGTTAGCTTGATGGAGTGGTTTGCCCACAGTCAGTACTTTCAGAGTCAGGCGAGGGTGAAGGTGCACAGGCCATCCATTGTCAGGTTTAAGTGGGGACGCTTTTGTCAGCATTAAAAAAATAGCACAGCAGGGCATATGATATCCATTGCAGTCTCTGTATGAGCCTGTGTATGTGCATCAAGGTGGATGTGTGTGTAAAATATTTAAAGAGGACAAATCAAGAGATGAGAATGGGATGTAGAGAGTGGGAAAAAGAGGTGAGACTGGCGAGAGACAGACAAAAAGAAAAGAAAGAAGGTGAGAGGGCTTATCTCTTGGCCTCCAGACAACAGTTTCTTTTTCAGTCAGAGCCATGCACACAGGGCCAGGGGCTAAGTGTGTTCATCTTCAGGGTGCACAAGCCAAAGAGGGTCAGCAGCTCATCCAGTAATGCTACAGCTTCAAGCAGATGCACAAAAGAAGAAAATGAAAAAAAAAAAAAAAAAGTTCTAGCTTTATTCTAGCTTTAAAGCAGCTGCCAATCCAGCATCTCTATTTGGTTCAGAGGTTGTTTTTCAAAGTATATTTGAAAATTTCTGACATGGGGATAAAAGCTTTCTCTCCTTTCTCTGTTTGTCTTATTTTTTGTAAGACTTAACATGTTTAAATTTTTTGCCCTGAAGAAGCATCAAATCCATCTGTCTTGCGTCACCATTGCTTCGCAGAGTCATTTGTAACAACCAAAAATAGCTTTGGTCTACATTTAGTCAATGACATCTGCTGCGACCTAAATGGAGAAAAAATAAGAAAGAAGCTAAATTAGTGGTGGCACACACTCTTAAAGTAATCTGTGCTTTAAGTTCATTTAAATTTAACAAAATACAAGGGCAGTAAGGAGACCTGTATATAATATATATATATATATATATATATATATATGTGTGTGTGTTTGTGTGTGTGAATGTCCTGGCTCCCCAGAGATAAATATAAATAAATATTACTCTTTCACTTTTTGATATTGTACAGTTGAGATGCAACATCAAATGTAAAAGTCAAGTGTCTACTCAATTTTTTGATGCATTGACAACAAACTAATGTGTGCTGTATTATAAATGTACAATGTGGTGCTCCTAAGAACTTACAGGGGTAGTAATCACTTTCAAACCTAATATTAGAGCATCAATGACTTTATTTAACCCTCCCATGTCCTTCGAGTCAAATGGACCTGAAGTTACATGTGATTTTCTTCCTCTCTTCAGGTACAATGGCTTTAGGGCAGTTATAATGACAAAACATTGTATTTTTTTATCTTTTCACTAGGTTGAAAGCAAGTTTCAGCTTGATAAAATAGGTGAAACAATATAAAGGTTTGTGTGTCAAAATAAACTGAGACTTTTTTTTCTTTGCAAGCCTGTGAATATGACTGTCTACATATGGCATATAAATGAAAACATCAATGAAGCATGTATCATTCTACTTTTTGTCAAATCACTTCCCCATGTCTTTCTGCTTGAAATCACGTCTCAGTGTTTAGTGTGTAATGCCGGCTTGCCACCACAGCCCCTTCTGATTTGCCTAAAACAGAAAGGTCTTCCAAGCAAATATTCAATTCCTAGCAAATAATGTTCCAAGGAAACAGAACTTTTGAGATTAACAAAAATATATTAACTAAACAATGCATGACAGTTCTAATTTTTGATTCTTAAAGATATAGTTTGAATGTTTTAAAGTGGGACTCTTGAAGTAGTGGAGATGTTATCATCAGTCAGAGTTGCTGTTGTCTTGATTTAGAGGATTAGAGAGACATTTTCCCAAGGAAGCTAAGCTAACAGCCCATTAGAGTGGGAGCCAGTTACAAAGTGGATTTCTGCCATTTACACAACTCAAATTCATTTTTCTTTTTTGTTTTTTGTGGTTTATGCAAATACTATTTTAGAAACTTTCACATCCTCATTACTTTTATATAAGGTTGTTATTTACATCTAAGTCACGGTTATTTATACTCAAAACTGTGTTGTTCTGCAATCCATTAATGCATTGCAAAATAGAATGTTTTAAGCTTATTCAGGCAGAGATAATACCTAATGCAAAAGTAAAGCTGTGTAAAAAGAAATTCCATAGTGGTTCAAACAAACAAGATTTTACTGATTTTTACATCATATTGCTTTTTTAATCTAAAAGGTTATGTTTTCCAGGTACACTTAAGTGTTTCATTTTGCAAAGCATATATTAAATTAATCATTACTGGTAATGGACCATAGATCAACATGGTCTTAGCTATAAATAAGTATGGACTTCCACATTAATGTCTATCTAATGCAGAGGTCCCCAGTGCAAGGTCTCATGTTCAACTCTTCTTCATGTTTTAGATGTTTTCCTGGTTAAAATTATTAAATTACCTCATCATCATGTGATGAAAGATATGCAGAAGCATGTAAATGAACAACTCCTTAGAATCGAAGCAGGAAACCATCTAAAACATGCAGGGCAGTGACCCCCGAGAACCTGGGTTGGGGACCAATGGTTTACTGCAAAAGTGGTGGGAGTGGAAAAGTTTATAAAATAATGTTTGCAAAACTGCTATGAAATTTCTGAGACAGAAACTGTGTTAAGATGGGATCAGTTCACTTTCAACCTGGCCCTACATACAATCAGTTAGCTTTACTGTAGAACCTTTGCCTCATTGTCCAATCTTATAAAGCACTTTCTACTGCTGGTAAGATATTGATTACTGATAAAATCTCCACAGAGTCACACTTCAAAATCCAAACTGTCTCTTTAAGTCCAGAAAAGTGTTTTCAGAAGTCAGTTTAAAAAAAATAAAATGAGAGTCAGAGACAAATAAATCTGATAATAGTAAAAAAAAAAAAAAAAACAGTTTGGATTCTACTTTAAAATTTCACACAAATCTTTTCAACTTAAATAATGGATGCCTGCATTATAAAGATTTGTAAATACTGCCTGAATATAAAGACGGCATTGTGCCTGTATAAGTGCGACCCTGAAAAAACACTCAAATGTTTTATCTCTTTCTGACCAAATGCACCATAACCAGACATCTGGAGAAGGGTGACACCACCACAGACCCATTTAGTGTAATTGAAATAACATAGGGAAACAGCTCTAAAGGGAAATTCTGCAGGAAAGGTAGCAGGGCTTTAAAGCTCTCAAACACTTTGACAGTTCCTGCTTGATTGACAGATGGTTAAATGTTGACTGTGATCTCTGCAGATAGACTGGCCTGTTTGTGCGACGTCCGTTGGACTCCAGGGATGTTGGCTTTAGGACTGAAAAGCGGAAAACAACTTTGAAAACATTTCGTTTTGGATTTGAAATTGGCCATAACAGTGGGTGGTTATGCAGTTAGATATACACAGTGCAACATGCAGCCTGATACTTTTCTCAACCCACTCTTGCCTGCTTGTCTCACCCCAATACATATGTATGAATCCAAGCTCAGGGTGAAAAATAAAGTTAGGAGTCACTCAAAAACTGTAGGGTTTTTTTTTATTATGTCTTTTTTTTAATGACTTGTCAAGGCAGAGGAAGGACTGTAATGAATGTGTTTTGGCAATTTTTTTACTTTGTGTTGAATATTATGTTCTTATTAAAGCGTATTGGCCTAATTTAATAAATTCATACACGTTTTATATATATATATACATATACATACCATGGTCTTAAAATCCCCACTGATTCAAAGGTCTTGATATATATTTATTGCACGTGTACCATGTAGGAAAGTAAAGAAGCGAAGGTTGTCAGAAAGCTGAACTGATGTGTATGCTTGAAATGAAAAAAGACACATTAGTCACATTGCTTTAGCCAACACTATTGCCACTTAGTTGATTATGGCTTGCTGTGTGTGAGCACACACTAATGTGGCACTGAGCCGCCTCTGTCTGGTGCGTGTGAATTACCTAATAAGCATTGTAATGGCTGAACAAGGACACCATTTTTTGCAACTATAGGATGCAACCGATGCATGAAAAAGGGGAAAAGGTACCTGAGCTGTCGCACTTCCGCAATTTGTACAATTTAAACCAGTTTCCTTGCACTTACACACACAGAATGGGATAACAAAGATCAATAAATGTTATTTTCACTTCACAAATAAATTGTTTATTTTTTATTTTTTTTATCAGTGGGCTTGGTAGAGGCAGAGGACACATTATTGATCTTTTAGTCTTAAACACAAGACAAAATCCTTGAAGAAAAAAGCACATTTTATAGTAAAGCCAAACTAAGTTTTTGTAAACACAGCTATGTCTAGGATCTTTAGAAATAATGATGTGTTGCAATCAGCATCTCAAACTTTACACTACCCCCTTGAACAAACTGATAATTAAATGAATAATATTCGAGCACTGCACTGTCATCACTTTTGCATTCTAATGAGGTGTGCAAGACTAAATCTGTAGCACGTTATCTTTGAATGACTGGCTTCCATTGCTCCGGATAGTAAAACCTCTGATCCACGGAGATGCATAAATCAGATTTTATTTCTGTTCATGTACAGTACATCTGTCAATGTGCATGTCAGCATGTCATTTATCTTGGATAGACCTATAATACGGCAGCAGATAAAAGCTGACATTCTTTTTTTATTTTAGGAAATGGGAAACAAACAGAAGGAAAAAGAAAAACAAAACAAAACAAAACAAAAAAAAAAAAATCAGAGGCTGCCTTGGGTATTATCTTTCCAAGGGGCATTGAGCCATTAAAAGCAAAAACAAGCTTCAAGGAAAGGAGTAAAAAGGAGCGCTGGCACAGCTAACAACATCGTCACTCAGCCCACCCACCCACTTCTTACCAGTCTTTCACACCACATTGTCAAAATAGCTGTCAGACGTGCTTCATGCCTCTGAACTGTTGGAGAAAATGTTGGCCTTTGAGGGAGGTGCTGTGCGCTAACAGTATCACAATAAAACAATCTGGAATAGCAGTTCAATTTAGAAATATCATTTTATTTGATGAAAGGTGCTTCATGGCAAGCCTAGGCAACTCCATATGTTGAGACTTCAATTTGAAGCAGTGAAGACTTTTTCCTGAAGCCAAACCTACTATAAACTTTTGTGACAGCAAATGGATGTTATTATCCATCCATTTTATACTTTATTGGATTTTCTTTCTTTATCTATTATTGCTGTATTTAGTGTTGATGATTTCCAATGAAAAGAAAAATAGGGCATTGGATTCTCCTAATTCACTGAGCGCACACTCTGGCCTCTGTCATTTAATTGATAGATGGAAACTCTTTCTGTTTTCACTCTCCCCTGTTTCCCACAAAGCTATCTATTTATTGCCCCTTTCATTACTCGTAGCAGAATGGTGAGTTTTCAGATCAGTGCTGGACATCTGAAGGGTAATGCTCTAGGTGTGCTATAGTCATTAAGGGAGGATCGGCCTTACATATTAAAGCAAAAGTTTGGATGTTTTGAAGTGGGGTTTTGTGGAATGGATATTAACAATGAATATCTTACCTGTTGTAGCTAGCTTTTTGAATAGCATCAGTTTTGAGAACATGAGTTGATTTCTGATCAAAATATTAGGCCAACACCTAGTCCAAATGGGGCCAAGAACAAATCTGATTCTTGTCATCTCAAAACAACTTCAGTCTTTAAAAAATAAGAAAAATCATAACCGTTTATCAAATTGTTTTTTAGTTTTTTGTTTTTTCTTAACCTTTACATCCCAGTCAATTTAACATAGCATTGTTATTTACGTAGAATGCAATAGTTACTTGCAAGCACAAATAGCAACAGCCGCAGCTAGCTGTAACACATCTGGTGCATCTTGATGCTTTGGTCTTGACCCTGCACTGCTTAGCTCTGTTTTTTTTTCCAAACTGAAACTGTTTAAAGAGCTATCTATAGTAGATAATAATCATAACCTGTCCACAGAACCCCTCCTTAAGAGATCTGAACTATCACTTAAAGACAAGTTATGGCATAGTCAAAGTGAAAACAGAGAGATCCGGTTCTTGAGTAACAAATGAATGAATAAATTATATAATGTTGTTGTTGGGAAGAAACCTTGTATTTCTAAAAAACATCACAAGCTTGTTTTGACACCTTTCATTGCTTAGCCAACCCCCAAACCACAGACAGTTGTGAAAGTTGATCATTAGAATTGATTTAAGAAAAGCAATACATGATGAAAATGGAGATACAAGGTTTTTGCCCAATAATGGCCATAATACATTTCTTCTGATTATCTTTAGCTTTATTTCTTAATCCCTCATCATTGGTCAAATGTTATTTTTTAAGCTACAGATTCAAGCAGGATCATGTCAGCTATGCCTATGTAAGCTCAAGATACATGTTTTGTTTGAAGCACTGATTAAAGTGCTTCCCTGATGCCATACAGCCTTATAAGGTAAGTATTTATTAATAAGCTATCTCTGAACTAAATTCCTGCAATACAGCAGCAGGATTGTGCCGGTGAAAGTGTGAGCCTGAAGCATCCTGCCAACAGCACTGAGGCATGTCATTAAAAGCACCCAATCTAGCCTGGGTAGAAAACTGTTGCTCAAGAGCCAGAATCATGGCCACAGGCAAAAAATGCACAAACACTGATGCTTGAGCAGGTGTAGAATCACCTTAGGTCCGCTCAGATCTGTTCACTCGAAGATGGTGAGGCCACCTTCTTATTTGCTGCTGGTTAAATTTAGACCAGTGTCCTCTGCTGCAGACAGAATACTAATCAGGCCAGTGCAAAGCCAAACAGAGCGCTGCGAGAGACTACTCATGGATTCCTCCTCCTTTTATACTGCATTAATGCTTTGAGGCTGCTACTGTGCCACTGAAGTAACCTCAAGCATAGGTTTAACTGTGTCTCAGAGATATATTGACTACTTTTCAGACAATTATGAGAAGCTTTAGAAACACCCAAGGCATTTGAGCGACACATTAGTCACCTCCGGACAATCCAAATAAAGTGTGACTCATTAAATGAATATATCATTTGCATTTTGATGGGATCTATTAGAGACTCTGCAAACATTACCTATTATTTATTGCCCTGCTCACATACTCTGATTTGCTTCCATTTTGAATCAGAGAGTAAATACTTTTGAGGCTTGATCAGTAATTTGTTTGACCATATTAATTATTGAGCAAGTACAGTATTTTCGCATACATCATTAAAGAGACCAAGCTGCAGATGGAAAAATCTGCATTCTTTTGCCCTTCAGTCAATTATATTTCAGGGTTTTCTTTTTCTGCTTCAGTATTTACAGGCACTGCTAATTAACCAAACTCATTTAATCTGATTTTATCCCAATTAATCACAGCTGCTGGAATAATAAAAATATGTATTATTTAAATGTTGCATGTTGTGATATTTTAATAGTAATGGCATAGAGTAAACCGTGGAGAATTTATTTTGCTTCAAGTCAGATTTTCACTGCACATTTCTCATCAAATGTTGTCATTCAACAATGACATCAAAGCTCTACTCCAAAGACAGGAAAAGTTAGCTTACAGCAACCCCCATTTTGCTCTCTCTTCTTTTTCTTTTTCCTTTTTTCTTTCATATTTGCTCTGAAAATGAGAGCAGATGCCAAATTAAACCACGAAGCAGAGTGTTGCTGAAATAAGAAGTAACTGTAACCAGGACACACTGGGTGAATATTTAGAGCATTGTACATATTTTAGCATTCAGTTCAGTGTAATCTCAGGTCACAGTGCTTCACTGCTATTCTTTGATTTAGTTTAAGGTTAAAAACAATGTGTATGCATAACTACACTAGGAGAGTAACCAGTTAGACTTGTTGATAATATGGCCCTGAACAAAGGCATATTCTCTAGCTCTTGATGCCTATCTTTAGCTCCCATCCTTCTTCTCCCTTCTTCTCATCATGCTCTTTTAGCCCATAAACCCCTCCTGACTTAATAGAGACATTCCTGCTTTGGGTGTGGGATCTAATGCCAGTGAAGGTGGCGGCCACATGACAGCACACTTACCAAGCCTGGGCGAGAGAAATAAGGTTTAGGAAGGGTAGAATGAGGGTGAGACAAGGGAGCAACAGATGGAGAAGGAGGGAGATTCAGAGTGCTTCATAATGCAGTGACAACTGCACACAGAGGGAAGCAAAGTGCATGTCCACTTACAATCTGCAACCTTATCCAGCAAGCAGCCAGCCAGCCAGCGGTCACCTCACAGACGTCTGGCCAAACCCATCTATTACGCCAAGAACAACTGGCCATTTTCCAGCTTGAATACATACACTTACACTGAGTTTGAGTTGGGGGGGGAGGAGATGCCTGGGTTGTTTGGTATAAATACATTCTTATTCCACTAACATGCTCCTCAAGTGACTCAGTTTGACAATGACCCATAGGCTGCCACTCCTGATGGTAAAATGTAGCAAATCCTTTAGGTAAGAACAGGAAGACATGAATTGGTTTGAAAAAATATATAACATAAACAGAGAAATGTCTAATTTTAATCAGCTTATCCTTTTCACCTCTGAGCCAGTCGCATACTCTCACACACAAACACATGCAGGCACACCTAAACTGCTGAATCCTGCCGATGGTGCAGAATGCATCTACGTACATAATACAAGAAAACTAATTTCCCTGTCTCCTTCTGTTCTTCAGTCCCAAGAAGATGGAAATGTTCATTGCTGTTGTCCTGAAAACAGCATAATCATCTAGGATTTATGCTTCCAGCTTGTATCAAATTAATTGTGCATGGAGTGAGTAGGGGCAAGAGAATATCTCATAGAAATGGATTTCACCGTGTCATCACACAATAGCATGAATTAAAACTATATTTGTTTTCTTTCACCTTCATCTCAGCAAATTACACACGGCTGCACCTTTCTCTGGAAAACATATCTGTGATGCAAAAATGTGGGGCAGGATTAGTTGATTTCCAGGCTTGTCACTATGGAATAGAGAGTGGTGGTATGTACAGAATGTATATTGAGGTGGCTAAGCAAATCAACATACTCTATGTCAAAATTGCTGCATTAGGATCATTCTTTGAAATCTGCTCATGGCAAGGTGGTTACTTGTACCTCAGCTTTAACTCATGAAGTGAAAGTGGTACAGGAATTATTAAAAAAAGGCTACTCTTTTAAATACTGTAGTCACTGAAACAAAAGGCTCCATGTCAAAGATAAAAACTGTCATGGAAAAGTTAAATCAGAGCACATGTTTGCAAAACATCTATGTCCAGGTCATACTATGCTCTCACAAACATCTATAAATCTTACATTTTTGGGCTTAAACTGGCCCTCTGCATACATATATATAGGTTTTGCTTTACCTGACTTGACTTCTCTGTCTCTTCGCTGTCATTCCAACTCTCACAACACTATTTGTGTGTTTTAGCATCTCAGCCACTGTTATCTATACAGGTTTTGGTCTCAAGGGCAGCTAGAGTACTTTAGATTCAGCATATATATTACTGACGTGCAGAGTGTGAATGTATGCACTTTGACTATAATAGTATGTGATTTATTGCAGTCCAAGCAGTGCTTTGGAATTCAGATATTGCAAGCAATGATTTTGTGTTGATGATAATTTAAAGATTTATTGTGCAGACTTTTCTTTCTTCAAATAATTTCACCCCCCTCCCACAAACAGGTGTCTTGACATTTTCTTTTAAAAATCACTGATAACATTCAGAAGTCATAGTTTCATCACCAATGGCAAACTAAGCCTGCATCATAATTGTACTACCACCCATTTTGTAGTCAGATGGGGAAAGTTTCTTATTGACAAGGCTTGGCAGGCCCAGATTCAGAACTCGCAGACAAAAACAAAGTTTTAAGATGTTTATTGTAGCTAAAGTGCTAACGGGTATGTTGGTTTCCTGGACTTGGTCCTCTAAGAGAGAAGGAGGAGGCCCCGGATGAGGTAAGTCTATATTTGGGTGTGAATGGGGATTTACTAAGTCCCTCTGTGGGGGACACAGGCAAAAGGGATTGTCAGGAACCCGGCAAGAAGTCAGAGCTGGGGTTTCAGAGGTGAGCAACCAAAACCAGAAGGGAACAAACCAGTAGGCGAAGTCCAGAAGGGGGAAGCGGGGTCCGTTACCAGTAGGCTGAATCCAAGACGGTGTCCGACAAGGAGCAGGCAGGAATGGAGGGTCGAGGAACAGGCATAGGCTGTGGTAGAACACTGGACATTTACTCTGTGAAACCTTTCAATAATCTGGCAGAGGTAAGAAGTGGAGAGAGGGCTTAAATACTGACAGGAACAGGTGGAGCAAATGGAGATAATTGCTGTGGCGTGAGATCAGGGGGCGTGGCATGAACTGTGGAAAAGTACTGGGGCTGAGAGCTGTGAGCAGGAGGCGTGGCAGGAACAGTGGACTGTGACACTTATATTAAAATTGTGGAGTTTTCATTGCTGCAAATATTCTCATTTGATCTAGAAATGTATAGTTTGGACTTTTCCAGTTCCTGTTCTGTTTTATCCACATGACCTTTGGTGAACAGGAAACAGTTTATTCTTTCTGGAGAGCTTTCTCCTTAAAAACACATCCCACACACTGTTGATTGCTCTTTTTAGGGTATACTTACAAGGATTCATTTTAGCAAATGTAAGAAAACCATTTTGTTGCTTAGAAGTTACAGTCAATCAAATTTTGACCTTGCAGACTATTAGACGCCATGCTCTTTAAAGTATCTTTGTTGGTTGTTGACCAGAATAACATGCCCAGAGTCTTAATTTTTTTTTATAATTTACACCACCTGTCAGGCTGTAGACTGGAAAATTCAAGTTGTTTCGTAATTATCATAATGCATTTCCACAAGCATGTAAAAATGTTTCATTATGTGATGCAAGTAATATTCCTACAGAAACATAAAATAATCTATAAGTTTGACAAGCTTTCAAGAATTGCTGTAACTAGATAAGACTATATTATATTACAATTTATTTAATATTAAGTTTAATATTTAGCTTGTATGGTGCTTTTGACGTTTTAAACCATTTTAAAGAATTGCAGAATTTTTATCCCTGCCTGTTTACAACTACCATGTTTCTTATTAATTAATTTTTTTACCGTCTTATAGTTACAACATGACTTAAATTGAAGCTTGTGATAGATGACTCCAAAAGCAATTAAGGATATCTTTGATGGATTTTACTGCTGATAAACCTATATAACTTAATATGCTTTTTAATCATTTGTATATTTTCTCACTTACTAATTTCTGCTGTTTTGCATAGGCATAGTTTTCTTTTGCTGGGCTCTAAATAATGCAGCTCCAGGATGGGTTCTCAAAAGTAGAAGGTAGCCAGAAGGGTCCACGTAAAGCATACATTGCCCCAAGGCTATCTCACAGGTTTTTTTTTTTTTTCAAGAAAGTGAATTTAATGGATTCTTACTCCACAATTTCACCAAGTTTCATAATATTTGGCTCAGCAGGTTTTGCATAATCTTCATGATGAACAGGCAATCAGACAAATAAATAAAGACCAAGTGGAGTGTGTAAAATAAGTTTCATTGCTTTTTTCTTTTTCTTTGTGCCTTGGTTTTCTCAAACCAATCTACAAACCTCTCATTGAAAACTAACAATTATAAAGTGTCAGTTTTACTCTCTCAAATCTGAAATTATTATATGATGATCTGGAGGCTGAGGAAGCAAATCTCTAAATGGGTGTCAGCCATCTACGGAAAAAAGAAAAAAAACTAGCAGCACTTGGAGAGTGCACACATATATGTATAAATAAATTTAAAAAAACAGATAATCTACAATTAGAGAAAGCTGCTGGTTTATATAAAAACATGTCTTCTAACCTTACCATATACTTATTTATTGTCTGTATCAGTTTAAGTTGTGTGAAACCCTATCTTTATGGCCTTAGATATTGGGAAACAAACACCACTCCTGTGTGTTAAGGTTCAGAATAGTCAGAACTCTGTGAAAGCCTCATAAAGTTTATATACTGAGCATGACTGTACTATATCGTACTCAGGTCAAGACTTATTATGAGGTCACCTGTGAAAGATACGCTTAATAGAAAGCTGGTGCCACAACAGCACTCCTACAATAAGAAGAATGACCAAGTCATCATGAAGGGATGGGGTGGAAATAAAAGAGAGGAAATAGAAGACTGTGCCACATGCATAAGCCCAGAAAAAGGGAGAGGTTGACAGTAAACCCTGTAAATCCATTTGGTTTTTCAGACATGGATGGAGAACAGAACTGACAATAGCTAGAGGGGCCAAGTGCTCCATGGAGTGAATACCAGAGCAGAGGAGAGAAAAAAATAAGAATGTGTCACCTAGTGGGAGGGGGCACCAAGGCGGGATCTGTCAGAACTCTGCTGCTGTCTGCAGATTAGATTCAGGGCTATTTAAAGAGGGCAAGCTTGACAAAATCCTCAGCACCAGTGTCCACTCTTCATCTACTGTGACATTATTGGCAGCCATCACCTTGTGACCAAAAAAAAAAAAAAAATTACAACATATAAATTACGGCAGCAAAGAAGGAATGAAAGAGGGCATTATCCTTTACAATGACTGACCTCACGATCCACATTCTCTGCTTCTGTAAAGATTTATTGCATAAAATTCAAGGTCACAGCGGCGAGTTTGTGCTATGATGTCAGAGATCTAGTCAGAGCTGAAACACTCATTGTAAGGGTTAGTGCTGTCCTAAAAATACAACTTTAAAGCCTGTAGGTTAGGTTAGGTGTGCAATCTTTTTTTTTTGTTTGTTTTATTTAGTTTTTTTTGTTGTTGTTGTTTGTTTCAAATAATCACTGTTTCGCATCAGGATGAAAGTAGCATGAGCCAGCCTGGCAGTCAGTCTGATTTGGGAGTGTTTTGTAAATGTATCTGATGTGTGTGTAATGCAGTTTTTGTTGTTGTTGTTGTTTCTTTTTTTTATCTGAAGGAAGAGAAAAGCTAGTGATTGATGCATGTGTTTGTGTGGGTGTTTGAGTATCTGCCAGACGATATGAGTTTGACAGTGTGTGTATGATGGTGTGTGCATATACTGTATTTTTCCATGTTCCCTCTGTGGGTGTGCATCTTTGCGTGAGCCCGTGTTGTGTTGTGTTTCCGTCCATCCTCCTGGAGAAGATTGATTAGACAAAACGCTGCTGGTGAGGCCCTGCCCACTGTATATGAGCACATCACTTTGACTCAGTGAAGTTTCTCTTTTCAAAAGAAACAACATTAGCACAGTCATGTTGGCCTCCAGAAGTGATCCAAGGATGATGAAGCTATGTGCACTACCAAACTGCAAGGCCTCATTTATCCCATGATATCTTCTCCCTTTTCTGCTCCCTCTTGCTTCCCTCCTTCAGGCTGCAGAAGACTGACTCTCCGCTACAGACTGAGTCATTCTCAGCCAGTCAGTTATCTCTACATCCAGCCCCCAGTTTTCACCACTCCTTTTGATGTCATCAATCAAAGCTCGGCTGCCAGAGCGAGCGAGGGAGAAAGAGAAACTCTGAAAGGTGTCAAAAGAATGGCCAACTAAGGAGTTGCACTTGTACGTTGGCACTGCACTTATGCGTGGACTCTGAATCCATGGATTATTAATGTGGCCTCTTTTCAAATGTGTAGAACAGTGTGTGAAAAGTGTAGACCATACATCAGAACGTGCTTTGACGAGCATTGATTGTTATGTCATCGGACTTGCAAACAGGCACTACATTAGGTTTGGAGGATTTACTGGCAGCTTGAGCATATGGAGGAGGGTGTCACACAGAAATGCAGGTGAAGAAAAAGAAGTGACAAACGCTTATTCAGATATACTCACAAATGTCCCCACTGGTCCGAGGAAGCTGCCGTACCATACCTCTACCAACCAATTACATGCCGTGTCTGACTTCACACTTTGTCTTCTTTGCCAAAACCAACTTTATTGAACTGATGAATATGCTTTACATAGAACAATACATCTTTATTTCTCCCTTTTTCCAGCTTGTGTCAACATCACAATGGGCCCACTGTTTATTCACTGGCAATTTAAAGTGAGAAAGCAAAAGATGAAGAGGGGAGAAAAAAAGATGGAAAATTGCCTACCTATTCCTTCACCTTCACCATACATTTCTTATTTGTCTGTAGTAATTGGCCTTTTTAATGCTGCTGGAGAATGCAGGTAAAGCACCCCCACTGCGCTTTTTAACAAGACAACAAAGCAGAATGCAGCAGACAGGAAAATATCTGATAGATGAGTGATTCCTGTAACAATGGACTATATTTCTGGTTCACTTCTCATTTACATCCTCTAAACTACGCAAGCTTGACAGTTCAGAATGATTCGTTCTGAAACTGCACTTACTTTTCTGTCACTGGGCAGGCCTTTGGTTTAGTCAGTTGTAAATCAGCTGAGTTGTACATGATATTTTTGTGAGCATGCATACTGACATTGGTTATATAGAGGTAAATTATTACCAGCCTTCTTACATTTAGAACAACAACAGTCAAACTTTTCCCTTAACACAAAAGAAGAACGTCATTAATGCTCTAAAATACTGTTAGTAAAAAAAAAAAGAAAAAAATCTTCAATTTGTTTATCAGGCTCTTCTTGCCGGAAGCGTTTGTGTATGACTGAGGTAGGGCTTCTCTGCTCACCAATATGTTTCTTTGCCAACTCTGCTACTTACAATTGTCAAGAGGCACGCACACAGTACAGCACAAATCAAGATAATTGTTTGGAGGATAATATGCTGTGATTTTGCGCTTAGGGGAACACATATGTGAATTTTGCATGTTTCAAGCACGTAATCCACATTTCTGAACTTACAAGAGATGTGTCAATAATTTATCATTCAAAAACACTACACTGGAATTTTGCTAAAGTTCAAACTTAATAGATTTGGTTTCAGCATTAACAGAAACAGGAGCTTAAATGTACATAACATTACAGAAGAAAAATGTTTTGAAGCGGAAACAAAAACTCTGTTAGTCAGGCAATAGTTTAAAGTCCTTGTTCATTCAAGTTTTATTTTAGTTATTTTAGTAATGCAATTAAAGAGGTGCATTCTCATAGGAGTGTGAAATACTGTCATATGACACATCAAAATGCAGCAAGAAGCCTACAAGTGCACACTTTTCTTCTTTTAGACTATGCACCAGGGGAATAGACTTTCAATAACATGATACCAATTGTGGGATTTCAGCCTTCCTTCCTCTGAGATGAAACACTAATTGTTTTATTGATAACTCTGACAGCTCGATGATAGCTGACTGCTGACTTCCATGATCATTACCAGTTCTGCTGTTGTCTTCCTTCCCTTGGTAAAAAGATTGCTATAACATCCTCAGAAAGTTTAGGCGCTTCAGCCAGTTCCAGAGCTAGTCTCACTAGGTCTAACACAGCCAAGCTAAAAATATGAAAAGAGTTCAGATAATGACAAAGAAGGTCATTGCTGGGTTCACCATCTCTGCAAGGTCTGCCAAGGAGCTGGATGATTGTTCATTTCTACAGTTAGCAAAGGCAGACTGTTAGGAAGATGTTACCCACACATTACGAGGGAGATGTGTTGACATCTGTCACCCTGATGATTGACTGCCTGAAGGAAGTTCTTCAGCTTGCTAGATTTTGGTTGCTGTTTTACAAGATGCAGTGTGTGTGGGCGGGTGGACAGGAGAACAGTTATAAATAGAAGAGCCGGTGATGTGGCGATAGAGCATTGGAGGCAGGTATATGTGGCTGCCAGATGGTGCCTTGTGGGGAATATCTCCCAGTGATTCTGTTTGCAAATAGGTCTCTGTAAAGTCACTGGCTTCTCTCCTCAGACTTGCCTGCTGTTATAGGCAGAGCTTTAGGAACTGCCATATCTGATAAAGGTGCTGCCGACTCAAAGATGTCCTGCTGCTTGCCGGAGAGAGAGTGAAAGTGACGCACTGTGACAGGTTTTGTCACTCTTCGAGGCGACCGCCATACAGATTGTCACAGATAGAAATGGCAGAACCCTGGAAGCAATGACAAATTGTTTTGAGAGAAAGAAGTAAGGGAGCCAGTGATTCCAATATCTGTGGCCTACTTTAGAACAGTGGTGGCGAAGAAGGGGAGCTAGCCATCACTCAGGATCTTTGTTTTCATTTCCCATCACGATATGTGTAGGTGTTATGACCCTTTGTACATGAGGTTCTCTCTGCAGGCAGAAATACCTGAAGGTTGGTACAGAAACACTAACCAGCCACAAGAAGGAAATAACACTGAGAGGTGCAGTCAAAGTCTTATTACAATGAAACAGACTGATGGAAAACCATCATCCATGCAACACATACCACAGGTTGTTAATGCCTCAATGGGTCTCTATTTTCTCTGCAGAGTCAATTTTCCATTAATAAAAGGTTTTCATGCAGTTGCTGATTAGTATGTGATCAGCATCTTCACACTTGAATTTACCTGGAATTAGCATGATTTGACATGTACTTGAATCTGGTATGTGCAACTTTTGAACTAATGTTTAAAATACAGTCACACATATCTCTTTCAAAAGGCAAATTTTATTTGATTGTTAGGATGTGAAGATTTATTACACTTGTTTTGTCCAACATCTCAGACATAATTTTGTCTCCTGATGATTCTCTGGGTTTTTCAGCTTCTCTTCTCTTCTTTTTAATTTACAGCATGGAAACCAAAATATGTGCACATAAACAAGCAAAAAATAAACAAGCCGACACCTTTCCTTTTTGTCATTAGGACAACAAACCTTGATCTGCTCCACTGAGTGAAAGCGAGTACAACATTGTGAACCCAGAAACAGATTTCACAGAGATATGGGCAGCACATTTTCTGGTTCATAAGCACTAGCACCAAACCAAATAAAACTCATTCGGGTGTAGGAGCTCAAACAAACATCTTACCAGTGTACAAATTTAATCTGCAATTATTTTTGATAGCGCAGCTGCAGGTTTTTATGTCTTGAGGTCTTTACTATGTAGACTTCCTTCCATCTTCCTCCATTTGTGACATAGAAAAACAAGCTCATTAAAAAGATTCTATTTTAGAAAGATCGCAAACTTAGACTAGACGTTTATGTTCCAAGAGAAGAGTGTTTTAATGAGGAAAAATTATTTTGTGTAAAAAGAAGGACAATTTAAAAAAGCTGTAACACCTCAAGATGCTTTGTTCTTGTAAGTGACACCCTATAAAACATTTTGGTTAGTCCAAGAAAAGAGAACTCTCTCTGACATTAAATTAAAAAGCTTAAGAGTGAAAATACTTTGTTTATGAGAAGTCAGAAAAGGTCTGTTTCAGCTTGACAGTGTTCAAAATGGATGCCTTGTGCAGCAACTAAACAGAAATTTAAATTTAAATACATAATAAAAGTTAATGATATAGCCTACAACTAAGGTTCAGGTTCTTGTTCTTATTAAAAGGTGAGACTTTTGGTCAAATTCTGAAACAGAAATACGTCAGAGTCTCAGGGTCTAACTGTGATTGTAGCAGGTCATTGCTTTGTAGAATTGATGTTCTTACATGAAATGTTTTCAGATTTCATGCTAGATTTTTTACCTTTCTAGCAGCTAAAAAGTATTATTATTTATTTAATTTTAACTATGTGCAAATGGCTTACCGACTAGATGAATTTCAACATGGTTACAGTCTTTCAACAGAACACTGGAACTCCAGGCTAAAAGTGTATTTGTTGAACATTTTTATTTGGTAGAAAGGGATGATGTGGAATAAAATTATATCCCTGGAGAAATCTGCTTCTTGTGAGCATGTCATTCTCTGTTGCACTGCTGGTAAAAAAAAAAAAAAAAAATGATTGTGAAAACATTGGCAGGCTGATTATGAACAAACGGTCACAGAGTAAAGCAAGGCTAAAAAAAATGTAACAGAAGGGATACAGTAAATTATAATTCCTGAGGTTTGTCGAGGCTCTCGTAAAGCAGCACAGCAAAGATTTAAATAAAAACAAATTGCTTTGTTTTTCCCTTTTTTTAATTTTTATTCTTAGTCTGACCCTCAGTGTTTTCACTCCACTGTGGCACATTGGGCTATATTTGTTGGATAATGATATATGAGTTCACTCTATAAAAGAAAATGGAGCACACTCCTATTAAGATAAGCGCGGCAGGCAAAGAAAACCTAGAAATGCCAGTGGCATATTGATTGCTTGCCCTGTATTAATTGTCAGGTTAGCTTGTACTCTCAGCTCTGGACAGCTGCTCCAAAGTCATGCTTCGAATGCAATAAGCTTCAATAAAAACTAACAGAGTTTAATCAAGTAATAGAAAAATGGAAACAATTTATAGTGCATTGAAATGAAAACATTTAACACATTTTACATCATTAATCAAACTGGGTTTTGTTCTTGATTTTGGAAAAAAATGTTAGTGGCTATAAAGATCACTTTAGCATCTATTTATAGAAATACATATTTAAAAAAAGGTATATTGGCAATTCTGTTTATTGTTTGGTTACAAGTGGTTGCTATTTGCAATAAAAAATTACAAACCATCAAACTTTATTTTCTAGTGATGAGCAAGCAGGGATATCATGTTAGGATATCACTTCCCAACTGCAATTAAATTGGTAGAAAACAGACATGAAAGAATACCCAGTTTTAATGAAATAGCTGAGATAATTAAACCAATTTAATCATGATATTAAAAAATACAATTTAATTGTATTTAAAAAAAACATTTAAAGAAGTGTTGAAAACACAATGAAATATATTTATGGCATGATAACGATGAGACAACCAACACAGTTTTGACCTGCTGGATAGTCCTAACAGTCTTGGTTTGCGGTACAGTTTAGATCTTCAGGTCCAGGGCTGACACTGGCGGAAGGGTCAGTGGAAGCCATAAAAGATGTGTGCAAATAGGTGAAAGTGCAGCAACAGAGAGGTGAGCTCATGCTAAATGTGTAAAGTAAACATCAGCTAACAGCTCTCCCATAAATCCTGTCCTCCAGGATTTCTGAAGCTTTGCAATGGTTTTAGCTATCAGTACAATTAAAGTTTTATAAAAAATGATCAAAATGTAACCTCTGACACTGTTGCATAGCTGATGTCTCTTAGTATTATGGTAATAAATACACAATCCTACATGTTGCTCACGGGGAAAATATACAGTCAAAAAAGTCAAGGAAAGCAGTAATCATTAATTTATGCACCCGTTCTTCATGATCAATAATCACAGCATGTTTTACAATGTGTCAGCTAACTAGCATCATTAACTTTGAGCATGATACAGAAAGCAACACCAGTCTTGGAGTCCAGAGCATGTTAATTGGCTTTCGTTCCTGACATTTGCATTAATAAAAGCATTCTTTTTTCATAGTTGGCCTTCTGTTGAGAAAATATGTCTTATGCCATCTTGCTGCTCGCTTCAGAGTTTACTGATGAGAAGACAAGAGCAATAGCAGTCCCGTCACAGTCAAAAAGTTACATCCTGCAACAGAATAATGGCTGACTTTTGAACAAAAATAATTGCATGAGTCAATATATTCAACTTGTAGTAAACATGCATTGAGGAGAGCTGCAGATATGGACTTTTACATTGCTCAGATATTTGTCATGACATGCAAAGTGTCAGATAAGCTACCAACAGATGTTTGTGTCATGAGTACTCCACAGTATGTAACAGGGACTGTGTTTTCAACATTTTTTGTACCAAGAAAATGACAGCACTGATAGCTCACATGCCTAAAACAATACGCATGAGTGCTTACCTCATACCTGTCTTTTGAATGGTTTTAAATTATTAACTCTAGTTTCTTAACAGTAAATGTAAAGAATAAGCAAAAGTGAGCCAAAAAAGGCTTGCCAGCAAATTACAGAGAAAAAATAATATCATAACCACAAACCTCAAGGTTCAGATGGAGTATTTTTAAAAGCTTCTATCCCCTCCAAAGTCTAAATACTTCAAAATGTTAAGGTCAAGATGCAATAGTAAGTTAGCATCTAAAAGGCATGGGTACAGGAAATATTTTAATACATGTTGCATGTGTCTAAAATCCTGAACCAGAAACAGGTTTTGCAGAGTCAAGCCTTTCAAAACTTTGTAGAAAGCAAAATAAGTTTATTCAGTGTTTTCTTTTTTATTTATTATTGTAGGATTTGATTTAATGTAAATGCCTTGCAGTTTACCTCTCCCAGCTGCACAAACTTTGGCTAAAGTCACCTGTACAGATAAAAATCAGAATGAAGCTTCTGCCAAACTAGACATAATCATTATGTGATGCTGCTGGCTTAACTTACCAAGAAGTGTGTGTCCTTGTGTGTGTTACAACAACTCTGACTTGCAGACATATGAGGACAGCGATGTCAACAGTTGAAAATAGTCTGGTCACCGCCATGGATGATATCTGAATGGTAAACAGCAAACTGCATGGCAGAGTTGTCCAGTTTTATGCAAGCACACATGACAGACAGGGAGACAGCATGCTCGCTTCTCTTGTCCTCCTCACTACCAACATCTGGTAAATCTGACTACAATTTTTTTAATAAAAACTAAGTAAAACCTTTTATTGTACGACAAAAAAAAAAAAAAAAGCATTTGGTCTCATGGTAGTTTTTGGAAATTCAGTGTATTATTTCAGATTTTTGGTCATATTCAAATCCATTTGCACCCTTGAAATTGAGAAATAACACCCTGTGCTGCCACAGTGCTGAAACAGTCATTAGGCAACATCATCTGTCTCCAGCTCAGGGAGACGGGTTTGTGATGGGAGTCATAACATCTACCTGGAAAGAAGGATTTTTAATTACAAAAAGAGAGCAGGTGATAGCTTTGGCATGGTAACTCATTTCTCAGACAGCAATAAATAAAACGTGTCTTGTTGATTTAAGAGACCAACAAAAGCTAAATGTCTTGCTAAGTGGTTTTCTTGCATCTTTTATTTACAATAAAGACAATGATGACCACAGGCGACTGTCTGTAAGTGAAAATATGACTCTAAGAGAGATGCTAATCAGTTCTAATCAAAAAACCTATTTTAGACATTTTTTTCCTGAAAGATATCAGTGTGTATCTTAGAAATATGTTACATGAGTAAAACAAACTGGAAAGAAGATCTCGAGAATCTCCAGATGTTACAACAAAAATGAGTTTTGATATTAAGAATAATTTCCCCTCCTTCTTATCCTTCCTACATTTTTCTAAACTTTTTCATCATCTTTAAGGGTAATCTAAAATATTTTTTTTATGTGGTTGTTTGAGTTTGATTTCAATCAAAGTGAAGCACATTTGCAGAACACCAACATTTACCAGCTTCTTAACTGCACCTTATTGTTCTCCATGTGGCTTTAGACATTTTCCAGACCAGCATCGTTTCAGGTGATGTACACCTTAAGCTGCTAATGTTGCTGATTATATTGCTCCATGCCTCTCTGCTGCATACTGTACAAGGCCAAAAAAACAACTCAAACCCCAAGATGCGCGTAAATCAATTATTTCAACATAATCAGTCTGTAATGAGATGTGTATATAAATATTTTTCCAGTCAGCATTAACTGCTTGTTTAACTCTGTGCTGCATGTGATTCAAACAGGCTTTGACAGCCTGGAAAAATTGTTTATATTATGCTGTTATATTTCTGTATATTAACATGTTTCCAGCAATTTATTGCCCTAGTAAGAAATTTTTGAGGCATTGTTACTGCAACAAATCAAATTAATTGTAGCTTAAATGAATGTGAATATATCTTCCAATTTTAGATAACCGTGTAGCTACGAAAGTGCTCTGTTTTCTTTCTTTTTTTCTCTTGTACTAGCTGCATGTCTGCTTACTGGTTTGGCTTGAAGACAGACTAGCAGTTTGAGGTATTAGGATGAGGGATTTACCGCTGGACTGGACTGAGCCAGCTCCCACAGTGTTTCTTTCTTCCCTTCTACCCGAGAGTTTCTCGCCTATTTTTCCAGTACAGGTCAACTACATTTACTATTTAACCCTCCATACAATCATACAGACATTTTTTTTTACTTGTGACAATCTGCCATCTATTTTTTTTTTCCTATCACTGGCCTCCTGCAGGAAGACACCAAATAGTTAATGAAAACTCAACTGAGTCATTAAATGGGCGAGTATGACCTGGCTGCGCTCACATACACGTTTTTTTTTTTTCTCCTCACATGTGAGCAGCATGACCCGACAGTGCACGGGCCTAATCCGCCTGCTATCTCGGGGAAACAGACAGACTGAGGAGCCCTGTAGCGTGGCCCTGCCATCTTTTTCTGGTCATTACCGGCACTAGGCCTCTCAGCACGGATAGAAGCAATGAAGGAGAACCTCAATAAATGATCAGTGTGCTCTGCCAGCAACAACACATGCTGCATTTGCTGCCTCCCTGTTGCTGTTTCCATCTTGCTCCCTCTCTGATTGTACAACCCATAACCTCTCCAGGCTGATAGTATAAACCACCCAAATATGCCCTACAGCTGTTAAATGAGTCTGTCTAATCTAATGATCTAAATTTGGGAAAGGAAGTTGGTTGGTTTCCATGTCCGCGAGGATCGCTGAAGCCCACCTCTTCTTAAGCCCCTGAAGGATAAATGAGGCCCATTATATGGTGAAGTTTGCAATGATGTTTTTGATTAGTGAGTTGTCAGGAAGTACTGGCCGCTCATCATGATGTTGCTTAGCACTTTGAGGCTTCCATAAAGATAAGTGTTTTTTTTTTTTTTTTTTGAGAAAAGATGAAAAAGCAAAAGGCTTGTGGCTAATGAAGTCTCGGGCTTATAGCCGCTCTCATGACAGGATAATTACACCAAATGCTTCCAGCGAACACTTCAAAGGACACTTCATCCCTGTGCCAACACCACACAACGCATCTCACCAATCAAGATTGCCTGACCTAAATCAGAACCCCCCACCCCCCATGGCTTTTCTGTAATGCCGTCCACTCACTCACTTATTGCATCGCTGCAGAGTCCACAAGTTGGAATCTCAGCCACATTAAATACACTTAACTTGAAGAGTAAGCAAAAGAGATTACCCTTGCTGACATCTCAGAAGACACAGACAGAAAAGTTGAACTCATAGAGAGTAACAGGATATGACACAATGAAGAGAGTGGTATATGTAACAGCTGGACATACCTCACAAATACGTATATTAGGAAACTTCATTGTCTGTTTTGTTTGTTCAGGTATTGTTGTATTTGTTAAACATGCTGTACTGAATGGTCAGTGATCAGCAGCACATTGGTCCAGTTTAAGTTGCAGTATTAAAACTGTTAAATACATTAATTAATTGCTAAGAAAACTTTTTGACCCGAGTATTCTTGTTTCTTGGCAGGTTTGTGGGCTTACAGATGTGCACAAGATCAGATAAATGTAATCGCCTGCCATTTAAATCACACCTTACACTCTGTGCCACCAGCTGTTTGCTTGACAAATCTGCCTTGGACTTTGTTGTAGGGGTCAAAACTTTCAAGCCAAGCTGTTTCTGAGCAGATTTGTTTTGCTTTTTGTTCACTTCTCTGGTGTAAAGCACTTAACAAAGTTCAAAAATACTCCCCAAATGCTGTTTCATCCAATGCAGAATAAGATGTCTGGAAAAGATTGCACGAGTCACTGGAAATATTTTCTTGGGAATGCAGTAAATATGTTCTTTCAGAGTTAGTCGGGGATGATGAATTAGCTTCTGGAGGAAAAGATAAACCATATCACGACAATGTAAGTGGCCAGGATGCATCTCCTATTCTTGTCTTGAGGAGAATTAAATTGAGGGGAAATGAGGATAGGAAAAACGGAAAAACTGCAGGAGCTAACTGCATTAAAACAATATTTGCAACTGATTTACTCATGAAGCCAGCATGCAAGGCCATTTTGATAATTGCTGAGACCTTCAAACTGGCAATAAACGCTTCCAGTACTAGAACAGCAGCACAGGGGTAAGATGGAAATCTATTGCGGCATGTTGAGAAAGAAATAATGCTTGTTTTGATTTATTTGAAGGGCTCAAATGAACATTTCAGATTTTCTTATAAAAAAGCAAAGCCATGCAGGATGCTGTATAATAACCAAACAAGCGCTGCAAATACCTCAGAGCCTGCTCTGAAAAATGACTCCTGGAAGAATGGGTGGCACGGTAACAGATGGAGAGAAACCACTTGAATGTAGAGTAATGAAGCGATCCACAGAAAATTCACTCACACTGTGTGCATTTCAAATGAGCCCACTGAGGGTGTTATGTCTGATTTATTTTGGTAAATCACACCTGATTCATTTTTTACATATGTACAAACCCCATCTTTACAGATGTCGTATTTCAAAGCTGTTTTTATTTGCTGGTAAATACTAGAATATGAATGTAGAAACATGATACCCTTTCGACTGGCATCATTAGAGACACGTTAAAGATGCACTTTTATGTAAGACTTGGAAAAGATGGCAATTTCCATCTGTTTACTCAGCAGCAAACAAAAAATCTTCTCATACAGAATGACATTAATGCACATCAAAACAAACTCTTCCCCTTAAACATCTGTTTAAAGATCAGAGTGATTAGAAGATGCATTAAATATTCTTTTTCATCAGAGGCAATTAAACTCCTAAATTCTCACATTCAGTTACTTTGACCTCTGTGTATAAGTTTCAACAACCTTTACTCATAATATTGTTCCGGTGCATTTTCAATTAGAGAGACATGCAGGAGATGAGACAAGTGTTCATTCAAAAGGACCTAATCATGCTTCTTAGAAGAGCTGAATGTTAGGGAAAATTATTTTTTATTCATAGCGTGAATGAAGGGTGACATTTTTAGAAAGTGGGAGTCTATGTTTAGAAGCTATCACAATACACAGCAAGGATAGCAATAAACAAATAACTGGTCTTACCCTATTGATAATAGTTTTTTTAGTTTACAGCATATGTTTTGTTTGTTCATTTGTCTGTTTTTTAATGTCAGCTTCTAACACCCCCATTTCACTTTTGCAGATTTTTCTTGCATTCATGTTTTCTTGAGATATGTGGCTGTAAAAAAAATAATGTCACAACATTACATCTTTGTGTATCTGATACTTTAACATGTGTTGTGTGATCTGAAGCAATGTCGGTTTGCTACAAATTTACTGATCCTGTGTAAAAATTCTGACATGAACGTAGCAGCTCTGAAACATCACACATACAGTATGTCACATATACTACATGGTAACAAATATGAATTTTAACACAATCCTGTGCTATACTCTGCAAACGCTCTGTCTGCACTGCCATGATATTGTAGTGTACTCATGGCGCTTTTATGAGTAATGGCCATTGCTACTGATAGCTTTTCATATGCATCTTGTTAGAGTAGTGTGTCTAGTGTGTCAGTGGCCTATTCCTATGTGTTCCTGGCATGTCTATTACATAAATCCAACATTGTTCATTACATTACATCATGTGGTCACTGCTGAGTGCAATATATATATATATATATATATATATATATATATATATATATATATATATATATATATATATATATAAATAATAAGAATATAACATGGTGTTTTTCTGGTACTGGTTTGCATACTGTGCCTGGTCACATCATAAGAGACCAATAGTTTTAACTTGTCCGTTTTGCAAACATGGACCTTTGAGAAATTGATATGCAAGAGTTTGGTTTAGATTTTAAGATGAGGAGAACCAAAGACAAATTGACAGTCTGAGTAGAGCAACAGAAAGCACAAATCGCAACAGTGCCATAGCACCATAGCATACGGCATGCTTATGCTCTAATACTTTCTAACTGTCCTGCCCTTTAACCAAAAACACACAATATACATAATGGGAACATAACCTGAATGTTATATGTATGCTATATATGTTATTTTTTAATTCTTTTTTTTCATGTTTTACAAACTATGCTTTGTTTCTTCCTATTTTGATCCATATTGAAAGATTTATAAAATGTGCCACACATGGTGAAATGAGACACAGCGTGACAATAGCATAACATCGACTTGTGTCTTTTTAACTTTGCTTCATTATATTGTATTTTAATACAGTTAAACTCCAAATTAACTATTCATATTGGCAGTAGATGTCTGTTATTTCTTATGTCTTTAATCATTTACGTTATTAGGCAGTTCAGAAAGTTGGGGCAGTGGTTAGATTAGTCATCTCAAAGCAAGATAGTTCCAGGTTCATCACTTCCAAGCTGCAGCAACAAACACTATGTCTTCTGATAAAATGACCCTGCACATTATTCTGTCTTTAATTTCTTTCATGTTTAAATGTGAATTGTTCAAAGTTAGTTTACATGTACATCTCACTGTTGAGAGATCATTTTCATGGCTCTCAGAAGAGGTAGAAACATGGGTCATAAGTAGAAAAAATGACTCCTTACCCGAAGCAGCTATGGCTTGTCTCCAAAAAAAGAAAAGTCAAGAAAAAGCAATAAAATGTTGCCTCGATGTTCATGGCAACATGAAGCTGTAAGTCTGCTTTTGAGCTGCCAGAAAAGAAATACAAACTCTGATGTGACTTTACAGGGAAGCAGATTATTAAAAGCACTATCAAACTATATTAATACACAATAATTTCATTTAATATCTTCTTTGAAAAAAAGAAATCACTATATATATTAAAAAGTCGATATAATGCCAAGGTCCAAATAATAGTCGATGGTAGTGATTCTATTTCCTAAATCACACCTCTGCCAAAGAGGAGACTCTTCAAAAGCTTTTACATTACTGACTACCGTCCTGTGTTAGATTATTGTGGCCTGTCATTGCCATCACTCTAACTTTCTGTCACAGACAAGGCTCAAAGAGCTCTCTTTTGCTCTGACCCTCAATTACCCAGCCCAATCATCTCAGACAGGTGTTGAGGTACAGTAATAAACCCTCGCCTGATGCTGCCGAGGCAACTTCTTTTTTAAAGCACCTCTGAGAGCTGTGAAATGATGACTGAGCTCCGACTTGATCAGGTGCTGTGAACACAGTTGACTCATGGCTGCTGCCTGATAGTGTGCAGTGAAACAGGAATAAAGAAAAAAAACTACAATAACACAAAAAATTACAATCACACTTATTACTTTGCATGATTTTTTTTTTAGAAAAGGCTGCATGTGAGAGGTGTTGGCTGTAAATGTTCCTCTATTGTTGTTAGGCACTCTAAAATGTTACTGACAAAATGCCTACCTTTTAATTTTCTTATAACTTATGGGGTCACCATTTACTCACTGAAAATGACTGACAGAGTTGAAATTATGCTTTTATTATACCACTTGACACCATTGACGGTAAAATAGATGAAGCTGTCAGCTGAGGCTTTAGGAGGAAAAATTAAAGATGAAAGTTACAGTTAAATCCTTGGCACTTACAGTATATCCACCCTTTTACTTTCCATTACTGCCCAACTGTGTTGCAAATGTGGTCTTTTCATCATAAACTGTGCAGAGTGATAGAGTGTCATAAAAACCAATAAGGATACTCAGCCAGTAAGTTACCACAACTTCAAGCTGCTTTTCCGCATCGTATTTGGATGAGATGTGTTATAGCATAATCTAAAAAAGACTTGTAGTGTAAGTGACAGGTTACTTTAGTTTAATGTTCAATAGCAGAAATAAATTATTTCTCTTGTTGTATATTTTTGACCGGCAGAGATTTTTTTATAATACATTTCTAAATTTAAACAAATGGTAAAGTTTCTTTAACATTTTCTGAGATGTTCATTCATTCTTTCTGCCAAAGCAGTCTGCTCATTCAGTTTATTTAACTGCTTCTTCATCTCATATTTTCTTATTGGAAGAAAAGCATATAACAAATGACTGCTGCATAAAGCCCATAATGTGATTCAGTATGGCAGGTCATTGTAACATATATTTAAACTACAATTCTGTTGTATTTCTTTGATATTAATAATAGGATCATGAGCCACTTTTAGAAAAAGACTTTGAAGTTGGGCATAAGTTGCCATCTTCTCGTTTCAGTATTATTTTTGTAAAAACTAAGACGGGATAGGAGGAGTCAAAGTCATTTTGCCTCTGTTACAAATCTAAACTGCCAAAGGAGATACTGACACAGCTGAAATGGTTGATATATGTAACGGTAAGCCGACATCGTAGCTTGAGGATATGATGTAGTGATGGCAGACGGTCTGTGCGACCAGATGGCTGCTGGATTTACTGTAGAATGGGAGATGTCCAACACACATTTTATGCGTGCTACCCCATGTCAACACTGCTAGGTTCCACTCAACACCTCCTGTGGTTCCACAATGCTGGCTTCAAGTATGAAAACTCACATCAATGCGAGACATCGCCAGCTTGATAGGTGATTTATGAATGGCTAGAGGCAGCTTAAAAAGAGGCTCATTGTTGAGCCATAACACAGAACTGTTTTGTGAGAGGGGCTGTCATATCTAACTGTTGCATGATACATTTGCTTGATTTAGCTCTGGCCCTTTGAATTGAGATAGATACAATGTTAAATTAACCTACAACATACATAAGGGACTGAATCTTGACAATGTAGAAGTTAATATTTTATAAGCGTAAAGCAAAACACAAATAACAAAACATACAAATAATTTCTGCTACTATTACCAACAAACAATCTCTTTAAATAGACTGATTAAATTAAATTGTGTTATTAAGTAAACTAAGCTATTTAGTCTCCTCCTGGCCTTGGGAACCATCTTCCATTAACAGCTCCATGAGTAAAAGTCTGCAAATCACACAGCAAACAGGTTGAGTCATTCAAGGATTAGAGGATTCATACAGCCCGATTCCCTTAGACAGTCTGCCAGCAGAAAGGCACGGTCCAGGTACTCATGAGGTGTACGATGATGTGGTTGGCAGATCAGCAGAGAGGCTTGTAAACAGATGAGCCAATGCCTTGCATGCAGAGGTATAAAGCTTGATTCAAAGAAAGGTGTTTTGGCTTAACAGGATAAAAAGTCCTCTGAGTAAGAAATTCTAAATTTGTAGGTCCAGTGGTAAGTTTTAAAAATCTCATTAAACATTTTGATGTGTTTCGGATATCTTCAGATGAATCTTGTCCTTTTTTTTATTCATTAGTTCACAGTCAGAGAAAAAAAAATTGAAAGATGAGTAATTAACATCTCTTCTGCTTTTTACATATAAAAAGGCTATAAATTTGTTTTCTTTTGTCATTTATTGAATATGGAATTTCAATATATTCTTGAGTAGAAATGTATAAAACATTAATAAAAACAACTTGGGATGCAACACATACTTTAAAATTGTACAAAAGATAGGATTAGAATGGTAACGTAATCATACCCATTTCGTATTCATTAGAGCATGATTAAAGCAAATGCTGCAAATAATTACAGAGGGGGGAAAAACAGGGATTTTGTTGCACAAATCTCAGGATGAAACTACACCTTTACTGCTGTACATCTGCAGTTATGTTGCAAACCCATATCTGCATGTTGTATAAGAAAAAAAAAATCTGAACACTGTTTAATTGCCAAATAGTTTGGGGAAATGTTTCATTTACAGGCTACATGAGTACTGAGTGTTTTCCTTTCACAATAGACTGTTGAGAGCAGAACATGGTGATTGAAGGAGCTAAAATGTCAAGTATACAGGGCTCGGATTTTAGGTGTTGTCAGCAAACCAGAGTAATTTACACTGAAGGACACTATTCATCAAACACTCAACACTATGGCTGCTGATGACAGACGCATTGAGGTCAGTTTTGGGGAAAACAATAAATGAAATGCTTTTAAGTGATACTTTTTTTGCAGCAGCAGAAGCAGCAGCAGCAGCTCAACATTTCTGTTTATTTATTTTGGTACCAAAAATGCTGCAATTAATATTAACTTCAAAGAACAAGTATCAAAAAGCATAGGGTCAAAAGTTCATGCAATAAGATCAATGGTTTTTTAAGGTTCATCTTGTTTAATGGGATAGCTATGATACAATATTAAGACAAGAAGAACTTACTGGATTTAAAGACCCAGCTTTATACCCTCAGCTGAAAGGCTTTTTTCTATTCTTGTCTTTCTTTGTCTCACAATCCTCTTTGATGAGTCATGACACGTTTTCAATGTTACAACCTCATTTCAGTGGCTATTTAATTTTGTGTTGATGTAGCATAGAGGCAATTTAAAACACCTGTCTGCAGGAGGCCGTGATGGAAATCAAACCAATTCCAAACACATTAACAAACAATTTAGGATTTACGGATAAAACTCGTGTAAAGGCAAACACAAATCTATTAGCAGCTTTGAATAAATCTAAGCTTTCTGTTAAACTTCCCAGCAGGGGGAAGGCAGATCAGTGAGATGCCAAGCATGAAAAGCATCTGGAAATGCCATTTAATGTAGTACTGAGTAAACTGTCACAGAGTTTTACGTAAAAAGAGTTCACAATTATTACTTTTTGGGTTGTTTTATTTTACAATATGGTTTTATTGGATGAGTCTGTTTATTTTGTAAAAAGAAACAAACATATATCAGTTGTAATAATTCAAAAGTTGTTATGTTTAACTAAAAAAATAAACCTTATAGTAGCAGTAAGCAATACTTATGAGAATTTATACGATTCACTCTTTGGGAACCAAGAATGTTTCAAAAGAAATGATTATTGTTTTCTAATAGTCGTTCAGACATTTCAGTCTAACTTACAATCACGAGTAAAAGAAAGTTCACCCACTTTCAGCTCTAGGGTTTTTCCATATCAAAACATAGTAAAAATGATCTGGTTTTTACCATATTCTAAACTTCTTCAGATCTAACATTAAAAAAAAATTACTGGTATTTTTAGTATAAACAAAATTGAAGCCAAAATGGATTTTTTTTTAAAGAAAAACTAAGTCCACTTTTGCTAATTCAACAGCATTTAAATGGAAAAGTAGCAGACAAGTGCTGCAGATCAGATGAACTTGATTAACTGATCATCAGCAACTGTGACCACCTCTGTAAAAGCAGGAGCTCTGGCAGTTTGCTGGCCTGGAGCATCCAGGTGTGTGTTGACAAAATGCCAAGGGGGGAAGACATTGGCAATGACCTTAAAGCAATTGTTGCTGCCCATCAATCTGTGAAAGGTTAAAAGGTGATTTCTAAACAATCTGTAGTTTACCTGACTACAGTGAGAAAGATTATTCTCAAATGGAAAACATTTAAGGCAATTGCCAATTTTCCCAATAGTGGACGTCATAGCAAATCCACCCCAAGGTCAGACAATGCAATGCTCAGAGAAATTGGAAGGGAAAAAAAACTCCATCTAAGACCACAAGCCACACTTAGCATGTTTATTGTTATTTATGAAAGTACAATTAGGAAAAGCCTCTTCTCTCTAAAAAGAATATAGAAGCATGACTTAAGTCTGTAAAGTTGCATGAATGAACGTCCAGACTTCTAGAACAATGTCTTTTGGACAGCTGACACCAAAGTACAAATATTTGACCATAATGTAAAGCACCACATATACCAAAGTATTCTGAGTCAAATGTGACTCCAGATCTGTCAGACAACTAAATATATGCTAAATATATACAACAGGACAATTATCCCAAACCCAACAGCAAATCTAGAACAGAATGTCTCAAAAAGAAAAGTCAATTTGTTGGAATGGCTCAGTCAAAGTCCAGACCACAGTGTGATTGAAAATCTGTGGTGGGACCTTAAGAGAGTTGTGCATAACCAAAACGAGTGGGACAAAATTCTGCAAACTTTCAAAAGACTTGCAGCCATACAGAAAACAGCTGCTTCAAGTTACTCCTTTTAAAGGTGGTTTAACAAGTTACTAAATCAAGGGGTGGAGTTAGGTTTCACAAAAAGCTGTTCCATTTTGTCTTTGTTTAAAAAATAACAAGTGTATTTTCATTTTGTACACCTAGGGTTAGATTTGACTATGTTTAGAACCTGATGAAGACCAGATCATAGTTATTATGTCCTGAAACATAAACCTCTAGAATTTAAAGGGGGTGGACATTCTTAATCCCCAGACCTTACCTGCATGTATTTTAAACCTAGTTAAAATTAAAAGTCATGTTTTTTTCACATTTTGTCTCTAGGGTGCTTCTCTGAAATGTCTCATTAGTTTTTTTTTCTCCTGTGTGTTTTTCCTACTCTCCAGGTGGTGGGTCAAATCGATAAATTAACGTCTGACTTTGACTTTGACCTGGAGCCAGATGACTGGACAGTGGCCACAGCCAGCAGCACATCCAGTAGCGAACGAGGTTTGGGAGAAGCCTTCAGATTGGACTTCCTCAACACAGATGTGCTTTCTGACAGTTGGGAGTTTTGCAGTTACCTAGAGGCTGCAGGTGCAGCTGCCCGCGGATCGAGTGAACAAGGGGATCTACGACAGGAGCTGGGCCATGACACCATCCCCACTCAAACCCAGACCCCCACACCACCTCCCAGCACTGCCTCGGTCTACTCCCAGATGAACGGCGGGCTACCCATCCCTAATGGGCCACGCATTATTACTCCAGATTCATCCAGCGAGGAGGCCAGCAGCTCCACACACAGCCAAAAGACCTCTCGTACTTCTGGCACAAGAGAAAGAGTTCGCTTTAGTGATAAAATTCTGTACCATGCATTGTGCTGCGATGATGATGAGGAGGAGGAGCAAGAGGAGTTACAAGAGGACAAGAGTGGCTGTGCTACTCCAGATAGTGATACTGAGCCCAGCCTCCTGGGCAGCTCAGTTGTCCCCAAACGTTCTTCCTCTGAGCACTCTCTTCTCCATAACTGTCTGGACCCTTCCTATGTCTCCTCACCAGTGAAGGGGATGACAGGAGCTCACACACTACCCAGGAAAGGTCTCCTAAATCCCAGCTGCCGCAAAAAACTGTTACGAAATAGCAGCACACAGACTGTCTCAGACAAGAGCACTCAAACTGTACTGCCCTATATTCCAACCAAACAGAAAACAAAGGACCACTGAGAAAGCCTGAAGTTTCTCATAAATCTCATGAAGAGAACTGTGCATTATTTAATATTAAATACATAGCTCATAGATTAATACACAAATAAATTAATTACTAAATAAATAAATGATATATGGGAAACCACTTGCCTACCTAAAGTCATTCTGAGGCTCAGGGAAAAAAAATGAAAAGAAGTACAGCACAACATTAAGATGAAGGGTTATGGTGGACCAAAACGTTAGTGCCTGTTCCCATGTAAGAAAATAGGATGAATGGACATAGTAAGTATAATCATGTGAACCAATGATGGAGATTACAAAAGCAATCCTTTTTACCAGAATATTTTTAAATTACCATAATTGGAAGTATGAAATTATGCAAAAGTCTTTTCCCCCTCATCACACAATAGTAGAAGTCACAAAGACAGAAAAGAAAATGCTTGTTTCTATCATGCTGATACAAAACGTTGCTCATTCTGTACCCTAAATCTGTATAAACATTGTCTTTTTTCATGTTCCAGTAATTTCAAATGTCAGGGGGATTATTGCTTCCAGCAGGGAAATGTCTCTAGATGCACATGTCAAGCTGCTTCCTCCTCTCTTTGATGTCAACAAATGACTCTGAGCGTAGAGTCAGAAAACAACACTATTTACCTTTGGTTTTATAAAGCATCTCATTGTGATTGCTCCATGAAACGTGTGAGTGACAGGCAGAAAAACAGATACACAGACATTTCAGAAGTTGTGCTCCACAACAGTGACATTTCAATTTTTGTCCTCCTCTGTGCCCGCTACAGGCTTCATTCGACTTAGCAGCTAAATAGCATTTTGGGAAGAAAGGGAAAAAGTCTAAAAGGTTTTGTCTCTTCATTCAGTCGCCCAGTGGGGAATTGAACTCAGTAGAGCAGCATTTTATTCACAGGGCTAGCGCCAATAGCCATTCCTGATCAATATGTTAGAGGGAGGCTGCAGTGAGAGGTCTCTTTGCTGAGCATGCAAGCCACTCTCCTGGGATCGGTGAACAAAAACTCACAGTCAGAACTATTTACTTACACTGAGCAGAACGAAAATTAGAACTGTTGCCCTAAAGAACTGACATTTCAAAAAAAAAAAAAAGAAAAAAAAAGTGGGACCAGGCATGAAAGCTGATGGTGAAAAGAGAGTGTTCCCATTCAATGATTTCTTTTTATTTTTATATATTTATTTCATTTATTCATTTTCCACAGACCAATAATCTACCCTGGGGAAAAGCTTTGTGAGTGCTTTCAGTTTTAAAAAGAAAAGTTAAATGTTGAAATCTTTAAGTGGAAAATGCTTGCCGACTTCAATGATACAGACCTTTCTACCTTAGATCACAAAATGGGGACTTGACCTTCCAAAAAAGGCACTGTTTATGATGTCTCTCTTTCTCTCTTGCGCTCTCTTTCTCTCTCTCTCTAATAGTTGTTTTTTTATTATTATTACTTTTGGTCCAAATGAATAACTGCTCAGAATATTGCTAAAAATAACTTTTGATAAACCAGTCAAGTTAAATTAGATGAAATCTACCTATGTAGACCACTGCATATATGCGCTGGTGTTCATGGTAGCTTTCTCCAGATCCAGCTCATGATGTGCAAAGTCCTTAAAAGTTCAATGACCACAGCAATGCTGGAGATTATTAGGTGATGTGGAGAAGCACATTCATAACAACCCACCTCTGTTTCTGTGTCTGTGCTTCTGTGTTAAGTTATTGCATAGTGCACAGCTTAAGGGAATTACAGCTGTGCTGTTTAGGCAGCATTTGTCCTCAAGAGCCCAATATGAGGAGAGCAGACTGTGCACTTTTACACCAGACAGCTTGGTCGAGGCCACACAAGCATTAATTAGCTGCAGGTTGGTGTGCTAAACATTCACAAACCAGAAGTAACTTTGTGATTTGTTTTTTTTCTGGGTTTGTATAACGTTTTCTTTCTTCTTGCGTTGGCTCAGTCACTCCCAAGTACCTGTGAAGAAAGAGGCAATGAAGAGAGATCAATGACTTGCTCCCTGGAGCATTGGCTGCCATTTCCCTGCTTAATAGACCAACAGGTCCTCACAGCCATTAGCATAAACAAACAAAAATATGCCACCACACAAGCAACGCATCAATTACAGTCAAACAACCCATGCTTATATTGTGGTGCTCATGCACCCTCCCAATGTGAGAGAAAGGTATTTTCTTCTCATTCCCTCTGCAGATATTATTAGTCATATCTGCAGATGAAATCACCTCTTCAAATTTAGACCTGTTTGGCATTGGCACTGAATACATTGTCATTGGGGACAGATCTGAGATATTTGGACAAAACATTAGCAACGTCTCTTTTGCCAACAAGCTCATTATTCATCTCTAATAGGGCAGAGCTTTGTCCTCAGTTCTCTGTAGGACAAGGACAGGAGGCATCCAAAGGTTATGAAAACCTGAGTGCAGTAGTGCCAAATCATCTGTCGGCCGGAAAGATCATTTGCCGATGACAACTCATACAAAACAGATGTGTTTGTGAATGTGTGTAAATGTGCCTGTCTTGTCCTTACTACAGTTGTGCCTGTGCATTGTGTGCAGAAATAAGTGGCATTTTCTGTCTCACATATCGCCTTATGTTTAATTTCATTTATTCACTGTCACAGCAATTAATGGAGATCAATACCAACAGACGCAACACATCCCCCTGGAAGTCCTCTGGCTAGACCAGTCCATAGGAGAAGATTAAACACAACAACTCTTTCAGAGGGCTGCATACTGAGCCCTGCCATCTGTGTTTTGACATCAGCACTGGGCATGTATTGGTTTTTATCCCCAATCAGCTCTTGTGTCACAACCAGAGGGACACTCAGTTGAGTGACTAACAAACAGTGTGGGGTAAAACTAATTAAAAAGTAGATTAATGCACCAAAATACAAAAATGTCTACTTCAATAGTTTCCTTTCTTGCCCCTAAAACACTTCATCCTCTCTGGAATTTTTTCCTTGAGTGAGCAGAGGAAAACAGATGCTTTGCAGATTGGTAAAGGATCATGAAATGAAGACCTCAACTATGGTTTGACTACTGGCCAAGGTTTGTCTCATTTATATTCTGCAACTTCTAAAGGCAAACTCTTCTGTTCAAACTCTGTAAGCCTTCCCCATTTTCTTTCAATGCACACACACCCTTTCTTGTTCATTCTACATGTTGTGCTAACTCTGACAAAAAGATGAATGGCAACTTAGTGTCTCAGTTTTTGTTCAAACAAGAAAATGGTTTAATGCCATTGAACGAAAATGTAAGGCAACCAAAATCATGGCTCAAACTCTGGCAAAGTTATACTCAGAGCCAGAGTCCGTAGTAGCAACATAATGTGCTGAACTTTAGGTAACAGTTGGTACAGGGTTACACGGAACATGGTGTGCCCCTTGTAGAGGACACTGCTCTTTTTTATACGTACACAGTCAGGAGTCATAATCAGCCAAGGGATCTGTACAATATAGTGCACCAGCAAACCATCCAGAGCACCTGAGGAATGGCCGGGCAAGGCCAGATCAGCCATCAGTCACCATTTGATTGGGTTTGGGGAGTGATTAATGATGAGCCATGCAACGGCAGCAGATAAGATTAGACCTTCACAGGTGATGAAGGGCATGGACTGTAGATAGTAGTGTGTGTGTTGGAGGTGGCTCCTGGAACAAAACAATGTCTTCAAAATTATTGAGAAACCTGAGACTTTTACCTACAACATAGTATTCTGCCAGAAGTCTGTTTAAAAAAAAAACCCATCAAAGGTGTTTAATTTATGGCAGAAAAAAGGTTCCCCATAAAATAAAGCTGCCAAAATCAACTGTGAAAACAAAGTAGCTAGAGGTTGATGACCCCATAATTTTTGAAGTCTTTCTAATTTAATCTTGACAGAAACAAGAAAACATACTTCATTATAATCACCACTCAAAAGTAAATAGAAATGTCCAAATTCCACAATTGCTAAATCTGTTAAACTGACATAAAGTACCAAATTGATGTGTTTTCATGCTGCAGTGTGCTTAAAAAGAAATGATCAGCAGAGCCAAACAAAAAGAAGAGACTTACCATGTTCGTCACATTAACTTACTGATGATTGGAACAGCTCTTTTGTGAAATAAAAATGTGGCATGACTGAACAAAGCAGAAGAGTGTGGAATCATCGCAGAAGCAATTTCTGAGGGTGAGTGAAAAAGACAGACAGAAGGGGGAAATGATTGTAGCTGAAATGCTACAAGGGCTCCAACTTCACCACAATATAAATGTAACCTTGTAGCAAACTGCATCAAATTGCACACAAATGATGTGTGTAATGACATGCTCAGCTGAGTGAGGAATACATCAAAAGACAATTGAATTGGTCTGGAAAAAATACAAAATTACCAGAAACATCACCAACAGATTTCGGAAATAGTGGAAGCATGTGTGAGGAAAATAGAAATAGACAGCTATTTGTATTTAAGTAGATATTTCAAAGTTCCTTGTGAGTAGGGGGGGAAAAGAATTCTTTAGAGAAACTACTCTTAAGTGGAACTGCATTTCAAAGACAGAATGTTGAATACAAATGCAGCTAAGTACACCTTTTGGCATGGGTGTCTAATTCTGACAAAATAAATAAATAAATAAAAGTCAACAAAAAGCTGCAGAAGTATTTTCCAGACTGTTCCTGTTTGGCAGCCTGTCAGCATTTCCATGATATTTTACAGGTAAAGGCCAAGAAGGCAGGGAATTGCTGACAGTTTAGTAAGGCCAACAAATAAGAGTTAAATGATGATAAGACAGGTGCAATGTATACGGCAAGTCCCTAAGTGCCCCTTATTTCACCTTACAAAGGTTTTTTCCCATCACTCATATTTACTACTCTCTCTACAGTGTACACCCTATACTTTCTCGTACACTCGCTTCTACTATATTCCTTCCTTCCCATGCATTCTTCTGGCTGTAATAGGCCTTCTTGTTGTGCCCAGGAGGCTGTGACAGAGGTCTTCATCAAAAACGCAGCCACTTGGAAGGTGGCAAGGACAGGTTAGAGTCATTCTTCTGTGAGCACGCTGTGGAGAGGGGGAAGGGGGATGAGCTGAAGTTCAGTGATACTGAGGGATTGAATGATGATTTGTTTCAGTGACTGTTTTCCGTTTTTGCTTCTAAAAAAGTCAGACCGGAAACCCATGGAAATAAAGAGTCTCTAATTACAATAATTTCTACAGTACTTACCTTGCTCCAATTAGTTGAGCTTTCTAGTGTGTCTCCAGTTTGCTCTATACTCCAGATGTAAAATAGGTCAGCAGACTGTAGTGGGGGTGAAAGTGGTATTAGACTGCACATTTTCAATACATTGTAGCAGTGATCATTCCTAAATGACTGCAATTAGTCAAATGTCAGGGTCGGTTTGCACACTCATGGTGGCTTGCTGACAAAGCACTTCAGAGGAATGTCAAAAGATTAATGGATTTCCACACCTAACAACTGGGGCATATTGTTAAAACTATCACTTTTTCTTCACTTTAAATCACATATTTTGATCCTTTCATTTATTAAAAACTCAAAAACTATAAAGAGAACAACCTTGCACATTTTTAAACCCTTCAGAGGCACAAAAATGTCTCACTCAGTGATCAGTTCAGATTTGAAGCAAACTTCTACATAATGTTTTGATCTCAGCGTAGCCTTTTTTCACTCTACCTATATTTATTTAAACCTATTTTTTAATACTTTATGCCATATTCACTGTACTCCAGTAATAAAATGTTGCTTTGCAATTAACAGCAAACTGTCATCGGGAGTTTTATAATTCATCTAACTTAAGAATGAAATAAGGCAATGCTTTGGTACTTTGCTGAACATTTTGAATCCAGTCTCATCTGAACTTTTAGTGACTCTAATTTTTCTCCCAGCTTTCAGCTGAAATTTAGAATTTGTGATGTGTTGATTTGTTCTTAAATACACTATTAGTAACATCATCAAACAAACACATAGAAGTGTTTTATTTTTTAAATATGAAATCACAGAGGAATGGACTGACAAGAAACTTTGTGGAGCCAGTAAGTGATGGAGAAATTATGGTGTTTTATGACTTCAGCCATCCTATCTGTGGTACAGTCTTTTCCCAACCTAAGCCAGTTCAACAAATGACTGTCAAGACTGGCCCTAAAAGATGGTTCTACACCAACTGTTTGTGGCCAAACTACAAACTGGTAAGTATCTGAGAATCTAACTTCCAGTTAAGTATTTTTCTATGAGTTTGTTCAGTGCTCGTTTAAGTTCACAGGCTCTATCACTCAGTAACAATGTCCTTCAAGAGTTAGAGTGTAATTTGCTTCCATATTTACTTTTGCATAGTAGTGCAAAGCTGTAGAACGGATCTCAAGGGGGTGAAGTGGAGTCAAGTGTCGATCAGCTCTCTGAACCAGGCTGGAAGAAAAGATGTGTGGAAACTGCACTCTAATACTGTTGAGCTCTGCCTGAAACAAATGACTAATTTTTCATCAAGAACTTATTTAAATTAAAAGAACATTCTGTGCTGTTCCCTAGATTTAGCCCAAATTTAGCACAAAGATGTAAAAACATCAATGTGTATATTTTTACTGGCACAGTTGATAAGAACTCTTTATGACTGGTATCATGGCATGTATCGACTAATAGAGTTTGTGTCAATGTATATATTCTTACGAAATTTTATTTTTAGTTTTATTTCTTGAAAGGGTTTTTACACTAATTTCAAGGAATTATGCTCCATTTTGGTTTAAAGCAAAACAGTTACAACTTTAAACAAAAAGTGAATAAATTACGAAACACTGAAAATTAAACTCGCAACTGATCACATGACTGATCAGCTGTTTTTGCTTGTGAGGAAGAAACATGGCCAATATAAGCTTGTATAAAAGAACCATTAAAAACTGAAAACTACTACCCTCAGCATTTTTAGCCACATATGAGGCCACTACAACTGATTTGTATATTCTGTTTGGATTGGTTTGTTTCCAGATATTGAATACACCAAGTAACAGAAATGTGCCACATTTTGATGTTACTGGTGACATTTTATGAACCTCTTTAAACATACTTAAAAATATGCAGAGAAAAGGCTGCAGATACTTGGATTTCAATTCTTGAGAACAAGATTTATGAGTAACATGGAGTCACCACAAAGATACTCATTTGTAATAAATATAGAAGTAATCATGGTTCCCTTCAATTAGAGCGATGTGCTTTGTTGTAAAATACTTTGTATATAGTATGATTGATGATGTGCCAAGTTACGTCATTAAAAAAATCACATAAATATATAGCCTATTTTTAATGAACTATAATGCAGAAAAAAAATCTCTAATGTAGCTTAGATAAGAGTAATCAGGACACCATTTTAAACTATGGATTGTAGCCTTTTAACTCCCCTATTTTTGTTCTTGTGTCCTCAGTTCTTCAGCGTGGACTATAAAGCTAGAAAGCATGGCAGTAAAATGGCCGTGTGGGCCCTTTTCTGGCCTGTTGTCTGGCAATCTGGCAAGGCTTTTGGACACCCTTGGTGTCAGACTAGAACTTAATGAGCATGTAAAGTGTAAATCCTGCTGCTCTCCAACTGATCTTTGCTGTCTGTTTAGTAAATTTACTATCTTGTACAGAGCTATAATAGGTCACTCATACCAAGTTTCCACTAACCATAAACAAAAAAATAGACATGCTGCATAGCTGCTCACAGATAGTGATCATGGCAACTCACTGGCGGAGTCTATGTATTGCAATTTCATCCACCTAGCAAAGTTTGAGCTCATGCTTGGCAGTTAAGAACAAACTTATCTTCACATTCATCAAACTGGTGTTTCAGTGACTCAACTATGCAGTAAAAGTAGCAGAAGCAGGTGTTCAGTGGGTCTGCTTTGAAATTTGCTGCAATTTTGGTGCTGAGGATAATTGCACATATTATTATCTGCTTCCTACCTCCTTGAATCAGTATAAAAAGCAAATGGAGCGAAATGTACCAATATGTTTTCCTTTTTTTACTAACAAGAGACAGATGAGGACCAGGGTAGCCTAATATTTAAAAGACAACTATATCATGCTTGCCCAATTCTATAATGTGTTTGACAACAACACAGATGTTGACAGATTCTGATAGAATAATTCAAGTAAATAAATGTGTGCAGTGATATCATGTTTTGATATGTGGTCTAAAAATACATATAGTCACTCCAATGTATACATTTAATTTGCCTATATTTTAAAAAGTTCAAAAACGCTGAATATTTCAAAATTGCACTAAATATTTTAAACTACAGGTGCATAAATAATGTTTAATGCTAATGTATTGCATGTTGCAAATGTTGTAAATAATGTGCCCTATTCATACAAAGACTGAAAGTAAAGATGTGAAGGTTAAAAATCTCAGACCTCAGCATATGTTGCATAGTTGCTATGCACAAAACTGAGAAAATAATAAAAAAAAAATCTTGGGATTAAAAATATTAATAATAAATCCAAATGAAATGATAAATGACACCATATTTCTTCCTTTTAAGTCAAATGTTTACAGGCAGTTGTGTCCAGTGAGCGGCATTGGGCACAAGGGGCCGCGGTTGCCCTTTTTAGCTACTTTAATAGTAACAGAGGCAAGAATATTTTCAGTAGAGTTACAAATAACACACAGAAATAAGAAAAAGACGTATTTTAACACCTATGAGAATGTGTTTGTTTGGTTTCTAATTCCCTTTAAAGTCTGTAAGCTGTTTGCAACAGTATTATTCCTCCAACAAACAGAAGTGGTTGCAGTCCGATTAAGTGTTCTGGAACAACGGTCAGAACACTGATAAAGAACATGCTTATTTCCTGGCATGAGTAAATAAATCCACATTTAGCATCATATAATTAGAAGTATGCTAATCCTTCATTGACAAGTTTAAATGTGTGCCATTACACATGAAATTTGTTCAAAATGTTCTGGAACAACATATGGCGCTCTTCAGACCCACAGGTTGGACTGTTTTTGGGGGCTGTCACTGTGTTGTTTGAACAATAAAGGGAAGTCGCGGTTCTGTGTCTAGCAGGCAGAAGGTCAATCTACAGTTTGATGCTTCATAACAGCAAAATTATATTTTCTAACAGCACAAAGATTTCATGAAATGACCGATTAAACACATTTCTTGCAGCAGTATTGTCTTTTACTGGTAATCAATTCCAAGTTATAAATAATAATAAATGAGAAAAGACAGGATGAGAATGGGACTGCCTGTACAGAAATATTCTGATGAGTGTAAGATCACTTTGCCTTCTTACCTGACTGGTTGCACTGACAGAGAACACCCATAGACCACAGTGATTTTACTCTGCATTCTGACAGCCAAACTAATCAATCATAAGATGGCATTAAGAGTATTACAAATTGACAAGGGTTATTCAAAACCATTCAAACAGTTTGGCATCAAAACACCCTCAATCACAACATTAGCATTTTCCATGCACTTAAAATTAACACAAATGAAACCACTTGTGTAAATCCCTTGCCAACAAAGAACATCAAAATTTTCCCTGTGTAAGAAATGAATTTATTGTTCACACTACGCTGTAGACAATGCAGTTGAGAACATATTGTTTGTGCATGTAGAAACTGAATCACATCAACTAAACTTACAATGTGAACATTGTTTTTTTTTGTTAGTTTTTTTTTGGGGGGGGGAGCGGTGGGGATGGTGGGGCACAAATGAGTTACTGAAAACGATTTTAATTATTTGTAGGATTTCTCAACAAAAAAACATGTTCTTTATAATTGCTCTATTTACATGAAATCTGATTTATTGTTGTGAAATTGTTACACCACCTCATGTCTGTCACAGCTATTGGACTGTGTGTATCGCAATTAAAAATACAATGCTCCAGGGAATGTTGGAGAAACCTTAAAAAATAATAATAATTGTGGTTTCAGCTTAGGTTTTACAAACTTTTAATGAGTAGCAGACAAATTATACTCAGTATGATAGACACATTTGATCCTCTTCTCACAAACACATGGACATGGTTGAGTGTTCCCATGATTGTGTATGTACATCTTGAATGAGATTTTCCAGTTATTTTCATTGACAGACATTGTTAGGGAAGGAATTTTATATTTTATGCACAGGATAGTGAATGTGGAGGACAAGTGATGGGTACTAGCTGTTTTATGGATAGTAGTTTAGTCATGACTGAGATTATTGGAATATGACTTGTGGATAATATAAGTCATGGAGGTGTGTTGACAGAACTGTGTAAAATAACAGAATCATGTTTTACCTAGTGATACACAGGGATTCCTACTTTTAACCCAGAATCAGGGCTACCCCTTTTGCATTTTTATCACCACAAAACAACAACAAAAGAAAAAAAAGAGAACTCACTTGCAACTTGCAGGTTTTACCAACAAGTATCACTTTAACCCTGACACATGACTTTTAGTGTTACTTTTATCCGTTATAGGGTCTTTCACAAAACATTTTTACAAAATGGCTGTCAAGACTAGTCCGTCGTTATGCTGCCTCTGGCTGACCATAAATCCCTGATGCAGTCAGTCACATCCTGAACAGATGTTAGCTTTCAGAAATGAAGTGAGCATCATGGAACCATAAGAGACATGGAGCAGAAGTCAGCTTGACGTGGAGCACAAAGCATTAAATGTGTGACAAACGTCTCCCTCATACCCTCGTATCATTTTTAAAAAGTGACAAATCAACTCAGTTTAGCAATTCTCTCTGTGGTTAACTTTTTTTTTCTTTTTTCTTAAAAGAATTGCAAAGTTGGTGTGCTTCATCATCGGTCTTCCCTATGTAACAAATCTGTTTCTTTTTTTTTTTTATTCCCACAACCAGGTGATCACACAGGCTATATATTATCATTCCATCCTTTTACTGAGCCACAAAGCAGGTTTACATTTTCACATATCTACCGTTACTCCCTTCACGGCACAAAGATGCATCAAGGGTAAGCTGGCTTCGACCCTACTCACCACCTTGGTCCATTTAGAAATCACACCGAGGTGGCTAGAAGACATTTAAGTCCTGTTACTGTCTCTTAGTGATATTGGTGCTACATGGTATTCTTTTTATTTTTATTTTAAGGAACATGAGCTGTGTGTATGTTATTAATGACATTACAAACATACTTGTAGTGGTTAAGAAATAGCTTCTATAATGCACAACTATTCAGTTCTGTTCATTTTTTTACATCATAGATATCCAAACAAAAGTTATCTAATGCTTTATAAAGAAAGTAAGCAAGTTCAATAAAATCTGGTTATATACACTTTAATTAATTTCAGCACAGTCTATACCAGTTCCAATTAAAATTCAATGTAATGAAGTCAAATTCAAATCTAATTTCATACTTTCCAGTTTAGACCAAATCAGTGCATTCCAATTTTGATTTTATTAAATAGTCAGTTTCTGTATATTAGTAATCACAAAAAGCCAATAGGTTTTCAAAAAAATCCAGCTAAAGCAGCCAATGCATTGCATCAGATCATTACTTTCCCACTTTCCCATCCAGAGCATCGATGAGACGGTGGGTGACAATGAAGACGAAACACTCTCAACAGGATTAAACCCCAGCTGAACCAGACTCAGGAAAAAGGGCCATCTACCTCAGCTGGGTGAGGGGTTAAGGGTTGAGAGGACCCGACAAACACAAAAACAATTGTCAATGATTTCCCGCTGAAAGATTAAATGAAATGTGCAGTTAGTGGCAATAATGGTATATAAATACATCGAGAGTAACAGGAGAAGCAGCCAAACTAAACACTTGATTCAATATGCCATCAAAAGTTAAAACTGAATTAACCCATGTTCACAATTCATCATTTTTGAGTTAAATTCAGGATCCAGTAATGAACTAAATCCTGTTTATTTATTGGTTGTTTTTTTTTTGTTGTTTTCAAAAGATAGTCTTTAGCCGGGTATTGTATTTGTGCTCAGCTCAATATCCTCAGTTAAAAAAAAATAAGTCTTGTATAAAGTTTAAAGATCACAGAAAATATTAACAGCACTCATGAATGTGCTCATTTGAAAGTGTTTGTGCTGAACACTGGCTATATGCTTTATCAAAGAGAAAAGTTTTAAGTCTAATCTTGAAGGTGGTGATAGTGTCTGCTTTTCTCATTTAAACTGGAAGCTGGTTCCACAAGAAAAGAGCCTGATAACTGATTGCTCTGCCTCTCATTCTAATACCATTGTATTGATATGCAAATTACTGAGGGCTGTTTACTTTTTTTTACAGTGAATGGTGCTGTGTTTGACATAAAACAACAGAGATTGGAAGTAAAGATGTAGTCACTGACCCAATTCCAAGATTTCAGATCAAACAGGGACATTGTCATTTGGAAATCATTAATATTAGCCTTGCTGTTGCAGGTTTTATGATAGTCTGTATGGGCAGTCAACAAAAACTATTATTCAAAATACACATGGCACATTTTTGCATGTAGTGCACAGTACTGTAAAAATTATGACAAAGTTGGAGGGTAAATATAGATATAGCAGGCATTTAAAACATGTTTATCTACAGCATGTGAAAGTCATATTTTTTGTTTCATTTTTTATTTGTTTATTTATTTTTAACATTTTTTGTTTATTGTGCCAGATCAAAAATGGTTGCATTGGAAAGATGGCTTTGAAGAATGGTTCTTAGGGAAAGGAACAAGGGTGAAAAAACTGAAAAATGTCAAATTACACAAATGGACAAGACATCTGGCAATAGGCCTAAGTGAGTGATGAATGTTTAAACTGCTGATAAGATGTTGTTATGTACCATTAGGAAAGGTACCACCCCAATTTGTTCTACTATGTAGAACAAATGAAGTGTGTGAGTGGCAGTAGCTCTTCTTTTTTTGGGCACAGTGATGATCCCAAACACAATCCACAAGGGAAATCTGAGAAAAAAAAAGAAACTATAAGTCACTCATCCATGCATTTCCCACCCCAGGTCATGACCTCCACATTTATGAAGCATTTTGGCATCATTGCTTCTGTCTGTGTCTAAATAGGGATGAATGATATGAGAATTTAATACAATGACAAAATTGAATTTCTGATCAGTCATTTTTTAAACCGAAAAGCAGCTGATTTCGGTCTCTGCACTGACCTTCAACTTTATGGGGCTACTTAAACTCTACATTTCAAATTACAAGTTGCCCCATGAAAAAAATCACCTTGCGATTGCTTTGGGCTAAACCAGGTCAGCTCAGAGAAAAATAAATATCTCTAATCCTTTAGATGTTGGCTGGTACACGACACTACTTTTAATCTACCAATACTTTTTCATCTCTAAACAATGTAGATTTATTTTTTAAAGCAGCAGCTCCTGATGATATGCCATGTTCAGAATGATGGAGCACCTAGTATTGTATTTGTGAATGTGTTTTAACCTTCATGCTGTTGGCATGCGGTGTAAATGTCATAGACTGATGGAAGTGTTTGCAAAAGTGATAGAGTTGATTTTGTCAACCAGAAAGATGTAAGCTGACAAACAGAATCAGTCTTTCTCAGCAAAAGAAAATGGAATAGAGTTGAAAGCACAGTATGTGTGTCATTTTCAGGGTTTTGCTACTCTTAACTATACTGACTGTCGACACATTATGGCATATTTTTTTTAAACCATTATGGATTTCCAGTTTAATGATTGTGCATTTAGAAGGAACAGTTGTGCAGTCATAAATCCTTTGCCTTCTAAACTTTCATTTAACTTCTGCCTTCCATTTTATTGCAGCAGCTGCTCGTGTATTTCTTGATTCATTCAGTCACCCAAATAGAAGTAGTGACTTGAGGGAAGGAGATCCTTTTCTCAGACCATTACCAACTATTTCCCCGAGGTGCAAACCCCATCACACTGTGTTTTTAAAGACTGTGAGAAAGAGGCCTGGCAGAGTAGAAGAATACATTTCTGCTTAATTAATTCCATTCCTTACTTTAGGTATTAAAAGGCAATGGTCTGTTTAACAACTTTCAGTGACACTAAACGGGCAATTAGTCACAGCCTAATCATTTTTCATACATTTTATGTGTATGCCTTGGGTGGCGTGTGCTCCCGGGAGGGTCATCCCACTAGCCAACTCACTTCCTTGCCCTTTTTACAGCTCCATACATCCACATGGGATTAAGTCATTACCTTTCTTTTTTTCTCAGACAGTTTGTCATTAAACATGTCATGCTTTGTGATCATCTGTGATACCCACAGCTCAGTGGTTCCTTCCTGCAGGTCCAACCACCTGCTTCTGATAGCACTGATGAGAAACTTATAGCATTTTCTCATTTTGGGGCATCTAGAGCCAGCGTGGTTGAGATTCAGAAATAGCTTTCTCCCATATAAAAAATAATCATAGATTACTGACTAGCAACTTTATGCCAGCAGTTTAAACCTTAAATTGAATACAACATTTGTAACTTTTCTATAAATTGTTTGGAAATTGACCAAATGTAAACTGAGCTGACTTCAGTTTCCTCCAGTTGGTCAGTTAGGTTAATGGGGTATTCTAAATTGGAAAAAAAGAATAATTGTGTATCCTCTTTTTGTTCTCTTGCCATTTTGCCCACAGTCTTTTGTACCTTTTTTCATCTCTCAGTCAGGGCCTATGGATATGTCTAGGGATATGTCTTCATTGCGTTTTAGAGTCACATGTTAAAGTGTGGATCCCGAGAGGGGGAGGAGATCAAAGTCAATCTACCACTGATAAAGCCAGTGAACTGGGACTGGATGTAGTCACAGAACTGATCTGGCAAGTATGCATGAAAGGAGGGGTGGCAAATGTAGCATACTACTCTAGCCAATTATGCTTCCATCACACTGCTAGTTTTGTCATGCTGGCTTCTGTCTCAGTGAAACAGACATTACAGCACCAGCATCACTGGTGTTCTAAATTTATCCTCGTCACTCCAATATCTTCCTTTTAATTTGCCTGAGACCTTAAAATCCCCCAATGATGATCATATGAAAAAAAAATTGTTTAAAATCCAATTTGTTTTTCAATTTGCTCCTGTCCAATATTTAGAACATCTTCTCTTCCACTTGAAATTGGTTTGGAGTGCTATTGAGAATTATTTTGACTCTAGAAAACTCAGTTAGCCGCTCCTGCATGTAAACAACCTTCCTGTTGCTATGGTTACTTCTCATAATAGATGTTAAAAAGTGCCACGTGCGTGAGCAGGAATCACTGAAGCTGCCCACTGTTCAAAGCACCATACAAAACTCTCCCCCAAATGTGACCGTTTTAACAGAAAATTGTTAAACCAGATTGTTAATCTGACCTCAGTGGTTGCAGCAAGGTGCCAATAATAAGTTGTCATTTTGTCTTTTCTCAATACATACAGCTCCCCCACACCGTTTAATCCAGCCAAAACAATATTAATGTAATTTTAGTGTGTCCAAAGATTGCAGTGCACCGAAGGCTGGTAACATGGGGTCACAATTATGGCCAAATGGTTAGATGTTTATTTTTCTTTATCCAATTAAATGTCATAATTTGACCTAGATTATACATTGTCTTTCGGAACTCATTTTTTGCACCTATGTTGTGGTACATTTGTGTAAATAAAACCCTCTGTAGAAGGACATAGCAACTTTTTTTGTTTTTCCTGTTATGTTGACTGTTTTTCTGAAGCTTTCATTGCTCATTATGCATATCATTGCAAAGACGTGTCTGGGTCAGGGATTTTACTGTGTCTTTCTAAAGATGCAGAAAATAGACCGTAGACTGAAGCTATGACTGTCATGCATTCATCATAACGCTTTTCCTGGTGTGGTTTTAGAAAGCTGAATAAGTTAGTTGTTTCACTTTGATGCACAGATGTCACACTACAGCCATGTTTGTGTATATTTTATTTTTTTTTTTTCCATAAATGAAAAGCTCATTGACTGATGAGGTACTTTATGAGACAAGCTGCCGACATTCTGATGTACAGCAGCAAACATTTGTTTGTTTCACTGGTCTGTTAATTGTTACACTTTTGTTTTTCTTTTAACATGTTAATAATCCAAACTACATCCAAACAGCGTCATGCTGCTGAATGCAAGAACAGTTGTTATTGGCCTCTAAAGCTCAGGTAGTGATTTATGAAGGGCTTTATTTGCCAAGCAAGCATTTTAAGTATCAGCTGATCATTTAGGCCAAAATAATGACTGAGATTAAAATTTGATTAATTGGGAAGCCACAGCTGGCAGGGGGTCATCAAACGTAACTAACATTGTTAGATTTTCATTAGCCTTTTACTGTCAATACATATAATTTCAGGAAGGCTATTTCATTATGTTAACTAATGCAAATCAATATTAATATATTTCAGAGGTTTGATCAAGACTAACCTTCAACCTAGATTTGGAGGCAATAACCTCTCAACTGCTAAGGTCATCTGAGAGCCCCATCATCCAATGCACCTCATGAATCAAACATACCAAACTTCCTCAACCACATCTAGCTGTCTGTTACATGCCATTCTGTCAAATGTTGTCACTACCAGCTACACTGAAATTGTTCATTTAACACAGCTCTATTTTACACTGTAATTTTTCAGCAGCTAGCATTTCAATTTGTCCATAGCTCTCCTTGACATTTTTCTACAAATCAGGAGCCTTGCTGTGTGCAGCAGAAAAAAGCCACAGGTGGTGTGTCCACAAAAGCATCTGTGCCTCTGCACTTGTCATTAACCTTTTAACACCCAATAGACCTTTTCCCGTGGCAGACATTTTAACCTGCAGGGGAATAAACAAAAAAAAATAGGTGTAAGTAATAATGTTAATGTTAATGATGGCTCTATCACATTAAAGCGAATGTGTGAAAGCTATGTCAACAAGTCAGCACCCACCGATACCCTGTCAGGTAAATGACCAGAGGTGTCAAAAAACACAATTTACCATATATCTAACAGCTGCAGGTTACTGAATCAGGTGCCTCACAGGCAAGGGACAACAAACTCCCAAAATATAAAAGACAGCTGATCCTCACTGATCAATTGTTCAGCTTTTGTTGTGCAAAGAACCTAACAATTTGCTCTCATTAAAGTCAAAATTATTTCTAACAAATAAAATCAACACAATTAGGACCAAAGCAGAGTATTGTAGGTAAAGCAAGAAAGCCAATGAAAACCAATAATACTGTTGTCAATGTTAAGTTACTGACATATAATTGCAGACAGTGACAGAGATTCAAACATGTGACATCAAGACATTGTTACAGTGTCGTACAATATTTTTACAACTTTGGAAAATATGAGAATCTGAACAGAAACATTGCTTGAGCGGCAGATAGCATTTCAGGCAGACAGCCACAGCTGCAGGTTGGAGTAAAGGGCTGATTAGTAGCCTTACTAATGAGATGTAATCATTTTCTTACTTAATGAACATAATTTATTTTTAAACAAGTCCACCACTGCACATGATCAGGGTTGCAGTTCCATCTGTCACTGCTGAGCAAAGATTAACGCTGATTGAAATGAAGCTAAATGTCTGTTTTCTGTTTGGCACTGATGCTGAAAGACAGTAAAAGTAATCATCTCAAATTGTTGCCTTATTTTTTCACAGCAAACTTTTGCAATTGCACAAATTTGACCTGCACAGAAAGCAAAGTACAAGTCCTATTTTTGTTTTTAAATAAACTAACAGAGGAAACACTATTGAGTGAATGAAAAGAAGGATTTTTATTTGTATTGTTGTTTAACTGTAGGCACTGTTTCAAAGAGGTTCAAATGTTTGCTTTTCCCAACACTAGTTCTTTACAATTATAAAATATTCATTGGTCGTTTTAGGCTTTCTATGGAAATAAGTGCAGCAACCTCGGTAAGTATGGTGCATTAAAGCTGAATGCCAAAGCTAAGTAGTCAGTCCAACTATAAACTTAAATGGAATAGAATTAAGCTCCGACCTGCCAGATACTGAATACTGATCCTTCCAAAGTTTTCATATACTAAAATTCTAATTTTAAGTGTTTCAGGTTCTAATGTAAAGTGTTTACTTTTTCTTTTGTCTTCCTCCTTGTTCCAAACAATCTGTTTGATTACAGCAGGGACCAAATTCATTTATTATTGATGCTTTTGGAAAAAAAAAGAAAAGAAAAGAAAAAAAATCAGAGCCCCTTTCTGTTTATCACTTTACAAGGCTCCTATGTATGTTGTTGTTAATCCTCTTGCCTTTAATTAACATAACAAAATTATTATTGTCTCCTTTTTATCTTTATTATCATGTCCTAAATCCCTTTAGCGCTCAAGAAGCATGCCTAATCACAAGGAAATGGGTTATGATATGTCTTTTTCCAGCTTGTTTTCTGACTTGCAGCTGCTGCTGAACAAACTTTACTGGGGAACATATACACTCATGGCCACTTTATTAGGTGCACTTGTTCAATTGCTTGTTAACACAAATAGCTAATCAGCCAATCATATGGCAGCAATGTACTGCCTTGAGGCAGCTAGATGTGGTGAAGATGATTTGCTGAAATTTAACTGGGCATCAAAACTGGATCAAAACTGGGGTGAAAGGGGATTTAAGTGACTTTAAATGTGGCACGGCTAATGGTGGCAGACAGGCTGATATATATATATATATATATATACACATACATATACTGGGTCTTTCTTCACTCTTCATAATGACATACTTATCTAAAATTGCTAAAATGCTAAAATTGGATGTTTTTAATCAGCCTAATTTTCACATACATACATATAGCTGTGATGCAAACAATATTTTACATACAAATAATACCCCCTGGCCAACATTGCCAGAAAAAAAAAAAAAGAGTAAAAAACTGTTTCATCTGAAAATAAAGCTTAAATAAAACAGTATACAAGATGATTAAAAAAAACTGTCTAGGTTCAGTATCCATCTATTCTCCAAACTCGCTTTGTTTTGTTTAGGCTTGTGGAGCAGAAGCCAATCCAAGCTGTCACCGGGTGAGAGGCGAGGTACACCCTGAACAGATTGCCAGTCCATCACAGAGACACAATCATTCACTCACAATTTAGAACCTCCATTAACCTCACAAGGTTACATGTCACATGTAAACTACAGAAAGGCCTGCACACCCAAGATTCAAAGTAGAAATTTTGTTTTACTGTGACACAACAGTGCTAACCTCATATCTGCCATGTGCACCACCAGCTGGATGTTGACGAGTAGCAAATTAACTCCAATGACCGGAGTCAAATACAACTAAACTTCAAAATACCTTATCAAGCTGTATACAATCAACATATAGCAATGTTTCAGCAACACATTTGTGTTTCACAGCGTATCAATGTAGCAACAACATTGTTGCGTAAAGCACAAAACATAGGCTCATTCACAAAATACTTCAATACTTTTTGACCACCCAGTTGCAGGATTTAAAAGCTTAAACCGCATTTAACAAATTCACTATCAAGGAGAAGATCAATGATTATGCACAGCAACTTTGCATTTCATTTTAAAATTTGGTTAAACACAAAAAGAATTGCTAAACTGAGTTAATCCACTATGTTTTGAAAGTGCTCTGAGTGAGACATTGGCCAGACATTTAAGGTTTAGTGCTGGACATCAACACAGCAGACCTCTATTGGTTCTGCGACACTTGCTTTATTCCTGAAATCTCACACCTATGCGGGACGTGGATGGCTCAGTTGGTGAGTCATGAATGGTTAGAGGCAGCTTAAAGACAAACTGGTCTTTGCAGCCTTTTCATGGAACTGTTTTCTGAAAGTGCCTTAAAGAAATGTTGAGTACCAACTTTCCTGTAGCATTTTAGTAAAGTAGCATCAATGTCTTACAGAAGGTCATATTTCTAATGTTACGGTAATATGGGTAAGACGCAATAAAAGTGTTAGTGTGTTGGTAGAGACAGCCAATCATGGGTAAAGATGACTTTGGAAATTAGTTTTATTTGTGTGTACAATTTGTCTTTGAATGAGAATTTTAAAACTCACCATATTAATGCAAACAGACATTTATGTCTTTTGTGCTTAGTTTTTAGACTGTTTAGTGAGCTGTTCAAATATAAAAATAAAAAAATACATAAATAAATTCAGTTTCTTATGTACACAACAGTATTTATACCTCCTGTCATCTTAAACAAACAATGGAGGACATGTTGCTTTATGATTATTATTTAAGGTTACCATTTTACAAAATGATCAGATACATTTCCGGTCACCTACCGTGTAAGAAAACGGTGTGAACTTTAAGTTTTGCTCTTTGCGTATTTGTTGTTGAGTTACTGCCTGATCCTCCTCCACAGTCAAATGCTTTTATAACTGCTTTAATCTAAGTCTGTCATCATTTAGTGGACTCACTTGGACCAGCAGTACAAGTACTGCTGAAAAGGCAATAAAGGCATGTTGGAAAACAAGGAAGAATCAGAGCAGCAGCAATATAGTATTGTGAAACAGTGACCAAATCTACACTACAGATATATAAGTTATAACAACTTCTAGGCAGGAACAAAAAAGGTACAGAGGAGAAACAACATGGGAATAGAAATGTGCATGTGTGTGACTGAGGTAGAAATAAGAACAGAGGGAGAGACATGGTGGAGCATACCCCCCTGCTGTCAGGATAATCTTTATATCCTGTAATCTGCCATGTGCTTCTATTTTCACATTTACAGTTTGAAGGTGTGCTCTGTCTGAGAAAAAAAAAGATAATGAGTGATTATCTTTTTTGTTGTCAATGTGTGCATGATAATAAAGGAGAAAAATTAACAAAAATCAAAGATTTAACAGAAAAAAACAACCTCCCACTGTAAAAGTGGAAAGTTGCCTCTGAGTTTTGCAGGAAACCCTTTTAATATTTTTTGTTATTTCTGAGACAAATAACCAAGAATTGCTGAGCACCTATTTTTCTTTTCATGCATGTCATAAATATATCCATACCAATAGAAGAGTAAATAAATAACCTTTTTTTATTTTCTGAAGACGCAATCTGACAAGCTTTAAAAAGTTTTACAAAGCTGTATTCACAGTGAATTGTGGTTATTTGTGTAATAAAAATGTTCATCTTACCTGCACATAACTACAAAAATAATATGACCAACAGGGTTTTGTGAGTAAACATTCTCAGTTGATCAGCATTAAAGTACAAAAAAAATAAAAATTAAAAAAGGGAAAAATGGTAACTTAAGGCAAGTTGGGTTACTGAGACTGTAATATATTTCTGTTAGACATATAGAGGATAAATTAGGAAAATTAATTAGGATATACAGTTTAAAATTTTATATAAATTCAGAAAATTTCAAACCTCTACAGGTCACTTTTTTTTTCCTGATTCAACCCCTAACCTACGAACTGTGTGTTTGTTATGGGGACTCTGGACAGTAAAGTTTTGCCTCTGCTGGAGAAATCCTACTTTATGCATAAGCAGCCTTCATGCAGCTTTGTTACCTGCATATATCATAGGGTTACAACCTAACTATAACTTCTCACTGGGCCTATTCATCAGGTGCTCTGATGCATAGTGTGATTTTCAGTGTCAGCACATTGTGTACAAAGCAGTAAATCAGACATGCTTTATGTTCATCTCTGTGTGTATTTGTGTGTCTGAAGAGTGTGTTTGTACTTTGCACTGATAGGAGCCAATGCTGGCATTAGGTCGAAACATACACACAAATAATAATAATCTGAGCTGAGCTTCCTAAGTTTTGTTAATTTGCTTAGCGGTAAAGTGTAGTTCATAAAAGATTGATAAGGAATCAGTTAATGAACTTCTCCATTTTTTTTAAGCTTTTAATGGCAGTAAACACACTATGGGATACATTTTATTATGGTAAAATCATCTAAAGCAAAACTAACAGTTGACAGTTCAATTCCATTTTGTCATTCTTTTATCATAATTATACTTGTTTGCACAAAACCTAGCCTTTCTGAACAGACATAAATAACTTTGCAATACTTTTAACTGCTTTTCAACAAAAGATAATAGGTTAACTGCTTTTTTAAAGAAAACAAGTGATCAAAATATCCCACAATTTATTTTTATGAAGACTTTTCTCTAATTACTTCCATTTTGTCACAATAGCTGCAATTTTGTAATTTGTCACCATTAACAGGCCAACACCAACAAGTGAGTGTCACAAAAACACCACGACCTGCACACTGCAACTTTTTTGTTACTTTGAATTTCATTTTGAGGCGATTCATTGATTGTAGAATAAATGTTTATTAGAAACAAAAGGATCTAAGTTTGATACTGGAACAAAAGCAGTGTGGTATTCTTAAAGAAAAGTAACATTTGTTGTTTGTTTGCATAATAGTTGCTGCACCCTAGATATGAATGGAAACACTGATGACAAGGATGAGACAAAATGTACTCTTGTCAGAAAGAAACAAAGAAAATGATGGGAATACTGGTGCTATAGCATCAGCATCTGAAGACAAAGAGCTCTCTGCACAACTTGTGGCCCCAAAAGATTTAACTTTATCTGTATTTGACAAATAACATGTAGCACAATCTATAGGTAAGGTTTATTATTATTTTTCTAAGAGGAAATTGTTCTTCATTCCACTGAAGCGGTATGCCTTCAGAAATATATATATATATAAATTTTAAATTTATCATTCTTTGTTTTATAGAAAAGCAAAAATACAGCCAATAATAGCCCACCAAAGCAGCATTCTTGTATAATAAACCTAGATATTGTAAACCAGTTGGGTTTTGCAATTTATCTAAAAAAATGCTGCACTGCTGAGCCACCCAAATCACCACAGGAGCAAATTTAATCACCGTGTCATCCTTAATATGGATTTTTACTAAATTAACAATCATTATAACAGTGATCATGAAGCTTTTGAGTATGTAGTTTTGTTTCAAGGCATTGTAACAGCTCTATAAATCTGAGAGATTCCAGTACCGGCTGCAGCCACATGATTAACAATATTAAAAATGGCTGTAACATAGCTGCAATTTTTAAAAATAAAATTGTGTCAAGTAATCCACATTTTTCAATATGTTGGTACAATAAATGACAAACCTTTATGAGGTCTTCCCAAAGATCAACGTGTGCTAGGCGACATGTCAGAAACATATATCCAACATGGGTTTTTTTTTTTTTTTAAATTTTACTTACTTTTTCTGTTGAACAACCTGTGGATCTCTGAAGCGACACTCAGTTTTATTATACAGCCAACCTTAAGCATCCCAAAGGACAGGCAGTTGGGCACACAGAACAAACAGAAGACATGCGAGTTAACATATGGAGACACATACCAAGGGCAGCAATATTCTCATACTGCAGGGTTCAGTAGCTTCATGTAATATTTACTCTTGTACCACTGAGTGAAATTAACCTACTTTAAGGCCAAAGCTACACAGTCAATTCTGTGTGAGACCAACTTCCCAAGAAGTCGATAGCAACTATAGTATTACATGCTGGCAATGATGAGGAGAGCAATCAAGAGGAGGGGTGGGGGGATCATGCTGAAATGTTGCATACCTCAGAGGGTTGCACTGGAATTTGTGGTATAATATGGACAAGCAGAATAATAGCAGCCCAACCTCTGTGGAGTTGAACCAGAGGATTCAGAGATCAAATAGATAAGCCACTTCAGACCTTTCCATTTCAGTGCATTATGGAGCTCACATCCTTAAATTCTTCCTTGGAACATCATCCCTTCCCTGTTTGATCTCTGCTACCGATGCTTAAAGTAGAAAGCTCAACTTTGTTCAAAGATTGTGATCCAAACTGAAGCTTAATTAAATTCTTAATTATTCAATTGACCTAGCAGCTGGTGATCAGTCTAAATGAAGCATGAAGAGGGTGTTTTAATAAAACCTGTAATCTTAAATTATATAGGCAATGTCAGCTCAGACGTGCAGTGGTTGACTTCGCTTGATGCTAATTAGAACAGGGGCTGTGTGCACATCTTATTAAAAATCACAGTTAGAGCCAGCGTCTTGCACTTGCACACTGAGTAAACTCCAGTCCTGATGTCACTAAATAAAAAGATGCACTAAAGACTGGTAAGGAAATTACAGACAGGACTATTTCTGGCTGAGAACCCGAGTAAACTGAGGGAAATAAATCCATCTGCCTTTCATGGCAGCTCCCCACACGTACTTCACCCTTTGTTTAGTGCATCACTAAACGCAAACAACACCTGAGCTACACCACCACAGAGACTACAGCACACCAGGAGGCACCACTTCAGTGGATATTTACTCCTCTTTAAGGTCTTCATCATGTATCTTACTTCCTCCAAAAGTCCCAGTGTGGTGGCCCCACGTCTGACTGTCGGCACATATTTTATAGAAGCCTGCAAGCTGTACAAAGAATAACCCGATTACAAAATCCCAAACCGCACCTTCACAGTAAATACATCGGTTTGATTTTGCTGTATTACTCCATAGCAGAGCTGTCGTGCAGAACGCCATTCTAGGCCAAGCACGTTCGTCTGCTGTCAAATAAAAATGTCTAATTATTTGAGGACTTAAACCCTTGTGCAGTACTAAAAGTCCTCCCAATTCAAACTTTATGATGCCTCCTATAAAAAAATGAACAATTCTCACTCTTGTACTAAGCTTTAGGTACTAAAGTACTCTGGGTTTTTTTTCTTTGTTTTTTGGGGGGTTTTTTGTCAAATAAAAGGTGGAAACATTGCTCTCCCAACTTTTTTTCCCATGAAACGTGTTTACAGCTACCTCTGGACTTATTGCGGCATCCCTTTGCTTCATTGAAACAAAGCTATAACAGTGTGACAGTCCTACAGGCTCCTGATCATTGATGGTGGCCAGATGTTACCTTCAAACTTGCATCAGAAGAACACAATGAGGATCCCTCTGGAAATAATAACCTGCCTGATTGGACACCATTCTCACACAGAGTCCAATAAAAAGCACATTTTTACTGTGGCATCACCAGTAATTACCTTCCCAACTAGTGAGATGAGTTCAACTCATTGGAAGTAATACAAAGTAAATCAGCAGTAAGTTCTCTTCAGGCCTTCTCAATTTTAACTTCAACTCATCAAACGATTGGCGATAACTTTGAAGTATTTTCAGAGAAGTACTTGAAGTTATCTTGTTTGCAAAATATTTCAAGTTGTTATCTTAAAAGAGCTATTTGATCATGCTAAGTCTTTGATATATTTGTATGCCAGCAAGAATAGGTAATGACGAATGCAACATAATCTGGTGTACTGTCTTTGAAATTATACTGTACAGCCTCAAATGACAAGCTTTTTTGTATTTCTTCTTTTAGGTGACTCCAGTATATCTAAGCTTAATGTTTTTATACATAGCTTACGCTGTAATCTGAAGCGTTATTCTTTGGTTTTCTACATTTAGGTGCTCATATTATGATGAAACGCGTCTTGCATTTCACCACAGTTGGTAGTCTGCTTGTCTTTCCAACCTTGGGTGTTCAATAACATCCCGAGTCTCTCGCTGGGATGGAACAGATGGAACCAGTACGAAACTGTGGAATGAGGTAAATGCATTTGAGTTGAATAGGCTGACAGGACTGAGCCCGAGTCACAGCAGTCCTCTTAAACATATGTGCTGCTATTTAGGTGTGATCTACGTGAGTGCTTTTTCCTACGATCCACAAAAAAAAACCCAAAAAAAATGTTTTTACAGTGTGTTTTTTGACAGGTAACCAGAGTACAAGAGTACCAAATTCCTGAATCAAACCTTTAAAAATTCTTAAAATACACTCACAAAGAATTTCCTGGCACCAGTCTGTGCCAGGAAATTTTTTCATGTATGTAAATGATTTCATGTATTTTACTGATTTTTTTTTTAACTGCATGACAAATATCAGGCGGCAAGGCAAACAAGTTTTGTCTAATCAAACTGCAGCTGATTTGTGATCAGCCAAACACTACGACTAATGACTGGTGTTTACCAAACTACCTTTTACTCTAGGAAATAGTGAGAAATGTCATGTGAATGCAATCAATTATGTGTCTGTACAGACTTACTTGTGCAAAGCATTAAACAGACTATATTCAGTTTATTAAAATAGACCTGTAGTTTACATAAATTTGAATGAGTCACCTAACAGATGGGGACTTCTTCCTCAGTTTGTTTTTATGACAGATGAAAACATTCCTCATTCTTTGATTTAACGTGTTCATAAATATCTGCTTGTTTTTATATTTCAGCATTTTAATTTGGGACAGGTTTTATGTAAAAAGAAGGTTTTATCTAATTTGAAGTATGTGATGCTACATTAAGTTTTGTCCTTAAATGGAATAAATCTATCTATCTATCTATCTATCTATCTATCTATCTGATTCTTGTATAAATCTAATAAAACAGTATGGTTTTATATTAAATCATGTAACCCAATGAAATCTTGACATTTTAAATCTAATTGGAAAATAAAACTTGTTAACATTTGAAACCCTAATATTGTACCACCGAAAAAGAAGAATCGTAAAGACATTTTGATATACGGTGTGCATTTGTGCATTTATACCACAGCCATTTTGTCTTTTGTAAGTCCTAAAGAGTCAGATTTGTGCTCCATTATTTTATATTTGAGAAATCAATAAGAATCTGGACATCCCCCAAGTGAGTATCACAGTTTGCATCAAAACTTAAGGACCCTTGATAACACAGAACAAGAGGCTGCAGCTTGACCTCGAGGACTGCAGGTTCACTCCTTCTCCTACAGGCTTTTAGTTTGGTTAAGTGGGCTGGGCCATGGGGGCAGATGGTTGTAGGTAAGTGGAGGACAGGAAGAAGAAATAAAAAAAAAGAAAAAGAAACTGTGAATTCGCTGACCTTTCTGTCTCTCCATCTCTATAACGGATGATTTGAGAGAGATCTGAGGTTTCCCACAGAGCCATGCCTTGGTCAGAGAGTGACACATTTACTGCCTGCTATCTAAGGAAGGAGGAGGTCAGAGGAGGTGAGAGTGTATGCAAGGACACACACACACACACACACACACACACACACACACACACAGAGCACTTTGAAATAAAGCGACCCCCCCATCAAACTATATAGATCTTATATCTAAGACATAAATTAATCTAATGAAAGAAACAAAAGAAGAAAACTGATATATATTTTTTTTTTGCAATTTCTTCCACTGTGTCTAAAAAGGTTATAGGTAGCCTGTTATACATCACCACACATCAAGGTAAGCTCAAAGTGCAATGCAGCTGGTATTAAATAATGATGTATTCTAGGTGCAGGCATTAATAATAAAGAGCTCAGTTCTGATTAAAAACGAGGAGGAACTTGACTGCAGGCACAGGATGAGGCTTAGACAGGGCTTTGCTATTCCCAACCATACAGTTCTACCTGCAGGTGCAGCTTTTACAGTCCGTTTGGAAAACTGGACAAATACATAGGTTCATTCGACTTTCAGCACTTATTACTAGATTAAAAGAGCAAAGTCTAGGTAAACGTCGTGTCTCATATTTTAAGCAGAGTGACTCTTTTCATTCAAAATCTCATTAAATATGATCATACGTCGTCTGCTGTCAGCTCCATGTGTGCACGAAAGGACGGCCTTTTGGTGACTCTATATTCAGCATAAAATCAATAAATTTCCCTTGAGGAATCAGATTCACTCTGGTGTTATCACATCTTGTAAAGCCTAACAACAAAGAATGACACCTTTAGTGAAAATGATCCAGAATGGCCTTTTGGTGTTTTGGCAGTATGTTCTATAAAATAAGGTTGTGTGCACGCATGCATTAGCCTCAGGGAGTTATCGTTCTATCTTGAAAAGAGGCAGCATAATAATGGCATGAGAGTAGCATTTATCACATGAAATAACTATTCTCCCCCGACACCAGAGCAGACCTTATCCCTCCAAGCCATCTGCACAAAGAGAAAGCACCATACACAGAGTGACCATAAAATCCAACGTTCATCTGAGCATGTAATTTAATACCATTGTAAAGATTACCCGTGTTGGCCAGCTCATGCTAAATCCTGCTGCGCATGCACATGAACCTTTATCACGGCTCTCTAAAAGGTAGCTCGGCATGTATTATATACACTTCATCAAGCCATTATCTTTGACCACACTGAAAGGTGTAGTTCCATGTTTCACATTAAAAGGGAATCAATAGATTCCCGCAGGAAGGCCACCGGCTGTAATGGTGCTGTAGGGCCAGTTTACATCTCAGAATTTTACATCAGCATTCATCAGTCTTACATTACAAATCTAAATATTTTAAACAACTTGAACCATGTCTACAAAGATGCCAAATTCTGCTAATAAAGTGTGTGGATCATTTCCTTCCAAGGGACTAGCTGTTTTTTTTGTTGATGTTTTTTTTTGGCATTGCTCAATAGTTCTTCAGGCTTTCTGATGCTCTTTCAAGGATTTTCTTTAGACTTTGGCTGCTTTTTCACTTGTTGTGTTGCCAGTATTCATACCTGACAGCCCCTTCTTTTGTCCTTTGCTTGTTTCGTTTTTTTTGGCACATACTACACAATGTGTCGGGCCTAAAGACTTGCAGCAAATGAACAGTATCTGAAATTCATGACCTCAAGAAAAAGATTAAAAGATTACAAAAAACTCCATAGAAGCAAAAAATACATTTAATACAAGATTACTTTTTTGTGACTTTTGCACAACCAACTATCTATTCATTTTCTGTACTCTCTTAATCATGTTCAAGATACAAAGCACCCACGGGTTTTAGAACAGCACTGTACAAATACACACTTTTCTTTTGCTTTGTTTTTAGTTGTTTTTTTTTATTCGTAATGCATTTTTTTCTTTTATATTGTTCCCTGTGAAGTGGGTTGAAAAGTTCAAGATTCTGCGAAAGTTTAACTGCTTGACTGCTTAGGTGTCATAGAAATCCCTTTCTAAACCAGAACCTGTACTGATTAACTGTACAATAGAGCTTTCCAAGCTGAACTTACACAGAGAGGGTGGAGGTTACTGAGGTTCATCTATGCACATAAGTACGATGGTGTAGCATATTTTTGGACAAGGGAATAAAATTACTGCTGTGGCAAAATAAAAATCAAAAGCCCTTAAGCTGTCTGAGGGAGTTTTGTTATGAGGTCCCTGTAAAATCTATATGATATTTTATGATGCTCTTTTATTGCGTTCTCATTGGCAAATATCATGTAAATGTGGCCAAGTTGCTTACAGTGGTCATCTGAAGTGTATACATTTAAAATCCAACGTAAATCCCACCAGCAAATTATAACTGGACTCATTACAATCTTCCAAGCAAAAAGCCATTAGGGCTTCAGAATCAAACTCCTTCCAACACTGTGGCATAGTGACTGCAGTACAGCCTAATTGTGACTGTACCTATGTCTAAAAGATTTCAGAGTGACAACCATATGAAATACAACTAATGTGTGGACTAAGGAACAGTTTTTAGTATGGACAGTGCATTATCATTATCATTATTATCATCAGACAGTGGCCATTACAGAAAGCCAACAGGGGGCAAAACAGGAAATCCAAAAGTACAAATATTTTCAGTTTGACTAATGGTCTGCACAGAGTCTAACCAAGACTGCTTATAAATAATAATAAAAAAAATACATTTAAAACATTTTAGGAAAGACTGAATATACCAAAGACAATGTTTTGGTAACTTAAGTTGTGTTTTGGTATCTGGTTTTTGATAGCCCCACACAGGAAGGCTTGCTAAGATCACACACCTGAAAAAAAAGAAAGTTCTCGCATTCTGTGAAAAAACGTATGCAAACTCCAATTGTATTAGCCTGTGTCACATAACAGCTGGTAGGTTTTAAACAAAATACTGAAAAAAATGAAAGGACGTTCATATTAAAGGTGTAGTTTGTAGAATGTGCTGACATCTAGTGTTAACAACCGAACACTGCAAGCAACTGGACTCGCCGAATGGACCACTGAACTACAGAGCTGAGGAAAAATGTAAAATGCCTACGTCAAATACTGCATTTATTATTTTTTTTCTATAAAATCTCTTGGTCCTTTCTGAGCTATTGTAATAATACACAATGTGGCAAAGGGGCATTATAGACAACCTGCACTTTGGAAATAAATTTATCATAATGACACAATGCTTATAATTCTTATTGGCTTTACACTAATGTGAACATAATTATGAACTATATATATTGCATCTCTGCTAATGGATCTTGATTTTGCTAATAGATAATAGAGGGTTAATTATGTTTTATAATACCAAGGCTACTATCTCTATTTTCTATGAAAAACTTGACGTGAAGTATGGTGTGATTATTTGCATTTAGAACCAAGGAGCTATAAGAACACCCATCTCTGCCTGCTCTTCTAATTTGTCTCACTGTCATTTCTTCTCTCAATCACTGACGTTGCAGGCAGACCATTGTCCCTGCGAAGAGGGCAAACTATGATGGCTATCAAAATTGACATTAGTCTAAAAGGATCAGTTAGCCTTCTCTTTGCCCTGTAGGCCTCATAATTCCATATTCATACAAAACTGTCAGCAAAAGTCCCCCCCCGCCCCTGTGCTCTTCTTCTCTGGCACTCTGTGAGGCAAACAAAGAGCATTACTGCTTAATGCCCCATAGCATTCTGACATCACCTTTCCACAGGAGAGGAGGACACACTCGATTTGATGGGCTAATTGTGTGTGGCATAATTAATCAATGTCTCCTGAACGACAATTCCCACACGTACACACCCAATATCGGACGAATGGCTTCAAAAACATAGCAGGGTAATTGAATTTACATTTATTTATACTCCCTTACAAGTGATTTAGTTGTTACTGGCAGATATTTGTCAAGTATCCTCACAGGGAGATGGAAGCCAAAATTGTGCATGGACCAAGTTTACCCACAGTAGGGCTACACTTGAATGCAGAGACGGCCATTAGCATTATTAGTGCCTGGATATTTTTAAAACGACAGAGGGAAAAGAGGCATCAAAATGGAAATTGACAGATTAGGTACATTACAGTTATGAAGTTGACATAACTGCCATGTTCTCAGTGGCCACACTTTCCGCAGATCATAACCAGGAATGAAACGTGGATGTTAGCAGTGATCAGCTTCATTTATGCTATTTTGTTTTGTTATACATAATTTATTCCTTTTTAAAGTGCAAAAACACACTACAAATACTGGTCATATCAAATTTGAGGGGAACTTTTGTTTGTTTACAAAAACAATCTACAGGGCACATTTAAATGATGTCCTGATACCACTGTGATCTGGGGTAAGTCCTGGGAAATCACATAGTGTTAAATATTAATGAGAAGGGAGCAGGCCATGACTGGCAAAACTTTCTCAATCTGCCAGCGGAAATGTCAGAAATAGTTTGTTTTGAATGAAACCACTGTGGTGGTACATTTTCTAGCCTTAGCTCAAGATCAAAACAACATCTACCCCCGAATCAAGTCATGGGAATAGAGGATGACTATGAATATCATCAGAGTCCAAGTAATAAAATTAGTATGTATTCTTATAGAGCACATAAGCTGAACAAGTAGCCAGCTGAATTCTGCAGTGGATTGAATTTCCATTACTTAGCCTACAGATCAATTTTAAATGTCTCTTCACTTAGTCGTCTCCTCCATTATGGAAAAAAACAAGCAATCACTGTCAGCTTAGCTGAAGCTGTGTTACCATTACCAGCAGGCTGCAGCCAACGCCTTGGAAAAGTTGCAAAACAAAATTTGAGTGAATTTCACAAACAGCAGATGAGTTATTCGTTGTGAAGGCTGAGGGAATATATTGTTGTAGGCAAATGTCATAATTTTAAATGACAAATTGTTGTCGGGCTGAAGAGGTGCAGCCCGTACTGTCAAAGTTCCACTGATTGACATAAATGTCCTCAGTTCAGCTAAATAAGGAGTGGCATAAAGGCTAGAATGTGGGAGAAGAATAATAAATTCATGTTGCCACTTTAAAATGATCTCTTTAGGATAAGCTGCAAAAAAAGCTGAATTACAAGGTCACAAAAATCCCACGCAAAATATCTAAAGACTTAATGTTTCTAGATTCTATTCTGGTCTGAGAAAATCACTGCATGGCGATATGACAATTAGGCTCATTTCATAAAGCGATTGCAGGGAAAATATCATTTTACCATGAGATCACCAACTTGAAACACTGTTTTGACTGTAAATCAAAAAATCTATGAAGGTACATGACAAAATAATCAAAATTAAAAGGTAGCAATAGTAACTAGTATATGATTTTGTTGTTTCTGGAACTGAGCTGTTAATGAGATGTCACCTCATCTTAACATTTCAAATAAAGAAAAATACTGTGTAAGATGAAAAAAGAGAAAGAAAATTAAAATCAAACATTGCTGTTCTACCAATGGTCAGCATATTCACAACTAACCTGTATAAGAATAGAAAAAATAAATAAATATAGGCAAAAATATCTTACCAAAATAAGACTGAGTTAGTTCATTATGAAAAACAGACGCCGTTCTTCGGCGGCTCACAAATTATTAATTTAAGGATATTTTCATTAAAAACAACTTGGTCCTTTCGCCTTTATGTCGCTGTGCTCAGACAATAATTGTTTGCTGTTGTATTAGAAATGTGTTGATTGTTTATTTTTAAAGAAAACAAAAGACTGTAAATATAAGGTTGTTGACACGCTTGGCCCCTTGGCATCATACAGTCACTCTGCCATCAGGAATCTGGGTGTCAGTTTTAATAGTACTTTTAAATCAGACAAACAGATTAATGGAGTTGTAAAATCAAGTTGTTTTTTTCCAGTTAAGGCTCATTGCCAAGTTGAAGTCATATCTCCTTACCAAAGACCTTGAGAAAGGGATTCATGCTTTTATTACCTCCCTCGCCTCTCTCGGTTAGACTACTGTAACACTTTGTATGTTGGTTTACATAAATCACCTCTCTCTGCATTGCTTACAACCCAACCAGACAGCAGCAACTCTTATTTGAACAAGTACCAGAAACATGAACACATAATCCAAATCCTGGCTTGTCTCCATTGGCTTCATGTCCATTTCTGGATTGATTTTAAGATTTTACTGTTTGCTTTTAAAGTTTTAAAAGGTCTGGCACCATCATACTCTTCTGATCTCCGTAACATCTGCACTCTAGTAAGAGCACTTCGGTCAACCAACTGGTTGCTCTTAGATGGTCCAAGATCCAAACTAAAATATGGAGGCAATCAACTTGTGGAGTCGTTCACCTCTTAATATACAGGCGACTAAAACTGTGAAAAGTAATAAATCTACGCTTAAAACCCATCATTTTTCTGTGGGGTTTGATTCAGGCAAAGTTTGAGATCCAATTAAAGCTGATGATTTTACAGGTGTGTTTCTTTTCTTTTATTTTACCTTTACTTGTTGTTTTAATATGTTTTGTATTTCTTTGCTTTTTTTGTTGCCTTACCTTTTTGTTTGACTATATATATATATATATATATATATATATATATATATAAACTCAAAACAACACCTATAGAAGCTTTTACACTGATAGCCTTGTGTAGGGCTTGATTTTACATTTGTCACAGTGCTAACCACATGGAGACAGACATTCTCTAATGTAGGCAGCATTTTGGTCTTTCTGTACAGAGATTACTGACCATTGACAGAGAAATGAGGAGATGCTTGTCTGACGTTCCCTCAGAGCTTATGAAACCCAGCACCGCATGAAGCTGGGTGTCTGACTTTAGGAGGACGGATCTCTTTGATGGTTGCTAAGATCAAAAGCGAGAGATTTGCTTTTATCTGCAATAGTTTCAGACCCCCCACCATTAAAACCAAGCGCGTGCACACACACTCACAACCACATGCACACAAGCACTCATCTGCACTCATCGTCCTTTAATTTATGTCATGTAAAGAATTCAGAACAATTCATTTTACTAATCCGAAATCACATTAGTAAAGTCAACATGTCTTTTGTTTGTCATTATTGTCGACAAAAAAAAAACAAATTAACTCATTTGTTAGTCTATAATTTCATTATCTGAACAAAAACGCTTATTTAGTTAATCTAAATAATCTAAACATGTTTTTTTTTAACTGTACTCTTTATCTGATTGTTAATTTGTTTTAATTCTAGCAAAAAACCTGTTGAAAACCTATTGTTGTTAGCCTGTGTAAATCAAAGTATTTGCTTGTTTTAATTGAAGGATTTACTTGTTTATGATTGTAAGGTGACCTTGAGAATGTAGAAAGGTCAAGTCTGAAATTTTAATGAACATTTTGATTCATAATAATAATAATAAAAATAAACATGGTAATTCAAATTTCATATAGCTCTGTTAAGATTTGACTGAAGATTAATCAGTATTTTCATCTCTTTCTGTGGCCTGAGTCAAAGTAGACTTTGACTAGCCAGATGTCAGTACATTATCATAACTCGCTGTAAAACATTTATGAGGCATTAGACTCCCATGCCAGAGGATGTTGCTCCTTATGGGGTCGAGAAGGGGAGGAGTACAGCAGGTGAATTTTAACAGTTTTAACAGCCAGCTGCTCTTTTCCTTATTAGCATTTAGCTTTTCTGCACATAAGCCTGTATATTTTGACATTAAATTACGCAGTGCTGTGAGAGATGTAACACTTCCTCTCATCTTCAAGACAGAAAGGTAGAAAGGTATCACCCAGCCTTCTATACTGCATCGTGTCAGCTGAAGGACCAGAGCAGATATGGAAGCTAAAACCTCTTTTTTAAAGGGATTTTTCTGTAAGAAGGAGATTTTCTTCTCTCTGTGTTTTTCATATAACCTTTTGCATTTTCTCAGCTAAAACAAGATCTCATTTCAGGAGTGTGTTTGGAAAAAAAAAAAAAAGAGGCTTAGAGGAGATGACATGCCTCTGTCAGAGCACTCGTGCCAGAAAAAAAAATTTAGTCACACAATTACACATGGTTCTATAAGCACCACAAAGCTTTTTGGTAAATGGATCTACTGTAGTTTATAAGGGTTTAAATCACAAGTATGTGCAATATAATTTTTAAGCCACCCCCAAGAAAATAATGCACCCTTCTCTCAACCCATTTTGAAATCAGAATATTTGTATTATTATTATTATTGTTATTAATATTATTGTTTTTTATTATTATTTGTTTCGAGAGATAGACTGCTGTCTGGAAATACACAAACTTTGGCCCACATTTCTTTTTTTTTCTTTTTGACAGGTTTACCAAAACATACCCAAGTTACAGATATTTAAAAAAATGAACTTAACAGAGCAAAATATCAGCTTTACCATGAAGGTAATCAGGTTATGTGTTTTTGAGCTACCTTTTGTGTTGTACTGTTTTGTGTTATTGAGTTCAGTTTCTGCGTTGGTGTTTGTGATCTTTGTGTTCAGTGTTGTTTCCTTGTGTTCTCCTTCGTGCCATCAGCCTTTTTCCCTCAGTCAGTATTTTTTTCCATTGTCAGCCTGCCACGCCCCCATCTACACATGTTGCCTGTTAGCGTTCAATCACCTGTCTGCAATCTCCTCATCAACCCCAGTCATATTGTCTGTCAGTCTCTACTCCTCTTCAGTGCATCATTGTTGCTCCTATGCACTATCCTGATTCTCCTTGTGTTAATTCTGTGGGTTTCTTGTATTCTGTTGCAAGTTTTTTGCTGCCACAACAGCTTCTGTTTTTTGTTTTTTTTTCTTAATTAATTAAAACCTCTAAATTTCACTCAAGCCCCTAGTTACGTCTGCTTTTCTGGTCCAACTCTACACAAACCGAGACAATAACTCTAGAATTTTAAAATAGCCTGTCTAATGCAATTTTAAGAACAGAAGTGGTCTACTATGTGAGAAGAATCTCCTTCGCTAATCTAAACCTGTAGTTGAAGCATCAACTTTCTCACTTCCCATCTGTGGCTAGTGCAGCAAGAGACAATTTGCCCTTGAGCTCATTTACTTTCACCTGCACATGCTCTCAAAAACAAAAGAAACAAAAAAAAAAAAAAAAACTGTTTGACCTACAAATGTTTCCGCATTACTTACATATATATTCCATAGTTCTCCCTACTGTATGTTTGCTGGACAAAGGTTTAAATGATGTCACCAGACATGTGCAAACACATTGAACATTTTGACTTGTATATGTATTTGTCAGATTCTTTGAAATTATGTTAAATATCCATACACCCAACCTAAAATTCAAGCCCTGCCGATGCTGCCATCCCAATACTTGGCAAAGTAAGTGGCACTGTCTGTCAACCACACAGCTGTAAAAGAAATGCAAAAACTTGCTGCAAACACTGAGTACCAAAGCTTTACTAACAAGCAGTATGTTCTTGTTTCTTGTGGATAGCGCCAGTGTTGCATTCCCAGTGTAATTTGTTGTCTCTGGCTTAAAATTGAGACACCTATAGTTCCCCCAGTCTTTTCCCTTATCTCCCATTTAATTATGTTACCCCCAAAATTCATAATGTTTGTTGAGTTTGCATTCAAAATGAAGAGTTTGCTCACACCAAATGTCACAAAACAGTTCACCAGCTCTCTGTCCGTCTCTCCCACAGCTCACAACTGCAGAGTCATTACGTATTTCCGCAGATGACAGCACTCTAGGCTGAACTGGAAGACTGTAGCATAGTGTGAATTAAAGTAGTGAGAATACATCCCCTGGTGTTCTTGGTGTTCTGTCTCTCAGACACACAACCCTTTAGTCTCACAAACTGTATTCTGTTTGTGAGGTAGTCAATAATCCAGGTGGTTGCAGAGGCATGCGCCGATGTTTTTGGAGCTGCTCGCACAGAAATGAAGGATGATCTGTTTTAAAACTACTGGAGCAATCAAAGAACATGATCCTGATACCATTTGTCCAGATGAAAGTGGACTCGCTGAAGCAAGCAAATGATGGCATCTTCAATTTTAGCCTCAGGGCAATAATCAAACTGCAGTGGGTCCTGAAAGATGCTTACTTGTTTACTTAGTTGGGCCAATAACACTTTTTCCTAGACTTCCTTAATGCAAAACTATAGGGCAACTTGTCTATAGTCATTAAAGACAGATGAATAAGCTTTTTTTTGCTTGTTTTAGGAACTGGACCAAGGCAGAATACTTTCTGCAGGACTGGAATCATGTACTGACTACGATTTAATATGTGCTGTACAGTCCAATAGAGCTGCTTGTTGAAGGCCTTAAGCAAAATGGGATTGATATCATGCAGACCTGCCTTGTCACCAAATTTCTTGAGACAGATAGGCTAAAAAAAAGGAGAGAGGATCTGATTGTGTTCTGGTCTTTCTTACACTGAAGTAAAGTTTGTAACTGAGGTGAATATTTAGACCCTATGTGTGTGACCGCGAAGCTATGGGTCCAGACAGTATAGGGTCTCTGTGGCTTGGGGCAGGTTAGGAAAATTCTGAACATCCTCGTGAGCTAAACCTGTAGTTTGTCAAGGCTTCCATCAGTCTGATTACCCATCACCTTGGAGTCTTTCATCCCTAACAATAAATCCCAAACACTGTTCTGTTGGAACATGTTCTTCAGATTTCCCTATAGACCTCCTTCCTATATCTAAGTTTGACTTCAAGCTTCTTCTGCACATTCCTCAAAATCTCCTAGTCTACTTTCACAAAGTTTCTGTTCTTCTTTTTCACCAGCTCCTCCAAGTCCCCAGTGGTCCATGGTTAGCTATTGGGGAAGCCCCTTAATATCCAGGCAGGGAAGATGTTCTCCATACAGACATGTATGTAGTCTTTCACATTCATTGATATAATCCTTGTGAGTCATAAAGCAACAGTCATGTGGCCTCAAAGTACTTATTATGCTTTCTTCAGTTTTATGTGATGGTGGTCTTCAAGTTCTCTTGGTCACAAGCTGTTGTTGCTAACCAACAGGTGGGGGAAAATAACCTAATTATAGTCTCTCATGGTCTGCTTTTCCTAATGGATGGAGAGCAAGGGAGTTCTGTGTGTCTGACGGATTTGTAAAGAACAAGTTTTAGGAGTGTCACAGAGGGAGACGTGGTTGATATCTTAAAAAATGTCATCCTATAAATGTATTGGGCTTTTGAGTTTATTACATAGCAGACAGTGACCTGACAATGTTACAAACATGGTTTGTACTGATGCAGATTGAGATGTACAGTATATGCATTTATTAAAATAACCCAAAGAAACTCATAGTTCAGTGTCCCAAGGACAGATCCAATCTTTTACTGTGATAAGTCCAAGATTACAGGTGCTGGTCATAAAATTAGAATATCATGAAAAAGTAGATTGATTTCAGTAATTCCATTTAAAAAGTGAAACTTGTATATTATATTCATACATTACATACAAACTCATATATTTCAAATGTTTATTTTGTTTAATTT
>NC_051444.1:14510222-14546286 GCF_001649575.2 Kryptolebias marmoratus
GATTCTAATTTTCTGATATGATGAATTTGAGATTTTCATTTGTTGTCATTTGTAATCATCAAAATTAAACGAAATAAACATTTGAAATATATGAGTTTGTATGTAATGTATGAATATAATATACAAGTTTCACTTTTCAAATGGAATTACTGAAATCAATCTACTTTTTCATGATATTCTAATTTTATGACCAGCACCTGTATACCATCTGTTGCTCAATACCACATGCACTCTGCCTAGTCTCTTCCTGCTTTTTTATACCGTCTCTGTCTGCTTGTACAGAATGAAAGCTGAGTAGAGAGGTTCTGGAGTCTGCTATACTTTTCTGAAGCCATCTCTCAGCGAACCACTTAATACCACAGTACAGATATTCACACTGTGTTGTCATAAGTACTCAAATCATGTCTCTTTTATTTTTCAGTGATCCTTTACTCTCAATGACATCTGAGGAAAAAAAAATGATTTAAACTTTAATTGTTCTTCTCACCTTGTTCCTATGGTACATGCAAAGTGTCTCCTTGTAAATGTGTTGGTCTTATTCCAGGCAATGTTTGCTTTAAAAGCTCGATCAGCTGTTCCTGCTTGCAAAGAGCAAGATGACTTGTAAAACATGCGAAGGCAATGTGACGGCCTGGGTACTGGGGCACTTCTGGTGTGACAGAAAACAGAGCTCAGAAGTGCACAAGGATCTGCTGTCTGCTCAGATTCAACCACATAAAGAGGACTATGACAGCATTTCTTATTATAAATTAAAAAGACCTGAAACACAATGAAAGTAAGGATTTTTTTGTAATGCAAAAATGAGGAATGATCAGCATTGGCTGAGTCGATCACCTGATCTAGCAGCAGCAAAGGATGGAGCGAAAAGCACCATAAAACCAAAATGCATTCTTTAGTCTAAGAACTGTCATTGACTTGAAGGATAATGAACAACAATGATAAAATAAAAGGTTCCTATTGAATTACCATGCTGAATTAAGACAATAAAATGACAATTAAATGGATAAAAATAGAACTAATTCATTCAAGGATTCTAAGTGCAACTAGAAAACCATTCAGAAAATTAAGGCTAATGTAACCATACATTTTAATGTTATCTTAAATATATAGTATTTTTAAAAAAGCATTAAACAAAAATAAAATAAAATAAAGCAGTCGAATGTTCAAGATAATCTTGAATTAAACCTTAATCTGCAGTATACTACCATGATAACATCAACAGATGAAAATGTAACTTCAACAATAACTTGTGAAGCTTCACTTCTGCTTACTGCTATTTATCAGAGGATGATTTAGAACTGACTTGGTTGATTTGTTCTGACTTTGTGGATATCAGAGTGTGATATTCAGTTAGTTTTTAAATGTATTTTCTTTAATCAATTAATAAATGTATGCATCATTTTTTTTAAGCTATGGTTCTGATGCATCTTTACTCTTTCTTTAATCAATACTCTGTGGTCTCAAACTACATTCAGCCCACAGCATTAACTGAGTACTTGCAAATAAAGCACATCACTGAATGCCACTGTGGCACAGCTAGGAACGGAGGACAGCTTCTGCAGAAGGCAGCACCTGCAGTAAAATAGTATTTCAAAGTTAAGGTGGCAGATATTGCCCAAGTTGCAATAAACTTCATGATCCCCCACATTGCAATGGACACCGTATTTAAATGATCTATTTCTATGATGAAAAGTATCCTCAGTCTCCCAGTTCAAGTAATAATTCCCCAACAATTCGTTTTTTTTTGTTGCAAGGACATAAAGGTAATAACAACAAGATAATGGTGTTCATTTATAAAGGAATAGTTTAAACAGTTCCCTTTTACAGCAGTTCTTTGTTTTCAAGTTTCTTAGAAACTACATTTTGACAATAGGATTCCATTGATTTCTAATTAAAACTGAAATTGGCCAAGTCCTGCTGTTGAAAATTGTTCATGAAGAGAATTTTAGTGTGTGAAAACAATCTTCCTTTTCTTATTTTATTTTATTGCTGTATGTTGACCTGCTTATTAATACATTGAGAAATAAATTCTTTTATTTAAAAAAAGAAAAATGTTTTGTCCATACTTTTATGATTTTGCAGGCCACAAGTAGAGGACGAGGAATCGGTTTAGCCAAAACAAAATAGATGCACAAAACAAACAATCATTCCTAAGATCAATTTGTAACCACAAATGAACCAAGCATTTATGTCTTGGCTATCTGGAAGGAACCTGAAGTACTTGAAGAAAACATTCCCTGAACAGTGAGAACATGCAACTTTTAAACAGGATGCTACACCTGAGTAAATAAAAAAGTAAAGTAAAAATATCTGAAATCTTGTAATAACACAGTTATCTTTCTCTCAGTTTCAGATAATGTCTTTAAAATCTGATTCTACACCTTACTTTATAACTGTATGGGTAAAGCATTTGCAGGTATCTACACAGCTATAGAGAGCAAGTCTTGTGGTTCCAGAAACATGCACAGTCCGCAGTCATTGGGAAATGTTTAACAACTAGAAAGACTGTCTGCTTAATTGAATTTAAAGAAGTTATCGAGTCATAGTTGCAGTTAGTAAAAGTTGTAGACTTCACCGGCTCCTTAAAAAGCTATAAGGGCTGCAATTGAACAAAATGAGGGATCCGACTGGCATTTTGTTTTCTTTTAGTTTGAGTTCATGAGAAAATTTTAGATGGGTCAAAGTTCCCACTTTATGCTGGGACTGTGAAAAATGTACCTTAAGTTTCAGGGATGCAACTCACAGTCAGAAGACCAATTTAGTGGTTCAGGGAGCACAAAATTAAGCCTGTCTGAAAAAAAAATGTTTAGATGTATTGTTAACCACCCTACATACTGCAGCTTACATAGTAATTAGATCCTTCAGTCTTTAATGACAATTGAAGGAAATGCATTCATGACTACATAGACGATGACTTCTCTTATCACAAACACAAACCTCGTGTCACCTAATATTCCCTCAAGTGTTTATTACAGCTGCTGACGATCAAACTGTCTGTGGCAGAATATAAAAGTGATTGCTTGGTTTATGAGAAATGATTTTCAATCAGGCAAATGCAGTGGAGTGACTTTCCTTCTTGAGCACAATTCAGCCATTTACATGCTGACTTTTAATTGCAGCTTATCTGAAATGGGCATTCGTGCTTGCTTTTAAGGTGTATCCTCGCCATTTTGGATTTGTTTCTTAAATCTGCAAGACTTGAGGAGCCAGTAGAACAGAAGAAGATGAAAGTAACTGAAGCACAATGTCATTCCCCTCAGGCAAGGGTAAATTAAACTTTATCAAAAGCTAAACTGTAAACTGGAGTTTTGTGCCTGGCAAGGTTAGATGATTTGCACATTGATGAGGGGAAGACATTTAAATGCCTTGCGGTGTTAAGTATGAGTGCTGCAAAATGAAAGGAAGAAGGAAAAAAGGAGAAATGTGATGCATAACCTGGCTAAACCATGCACACCCAAGCAGACCAACCAAGGCATACAGTCAATGTGGCACAGCTTTTAGTCCCCTTATATCTTGTTAGTATGTTCCTGAGTTTTCTCTACCCCAACAGATGCACACTATCATTAATGCTCCATATAAGCTCCTCTTCCACACTTCATTTTCATAAAAACTTTGCTGTTGGTATCAACTTACCACTAGCACTGATCACGTGCCAGTCCCTGCACTGTATATTTAAAACAAAATGCTAGTATTTCAGCAATTTGTATTGCATCCTGATTTAAAAGGTGTTTAATTTGTATAAAAAAAGTTCAAATGAACTGGTCAAAATCTGTGTTGGAAAGTTCATTTCCATGGAAAAGTAAAAGATCCACTACTTGTTACTCATTTCTACTGACGAAGCAGTTTAGTAGTAAAACCTACCAAACACAGATACATTCCTGTCTGGTAGTATGAAACCATCAGATACAAAAAATGTGTCTTTAGTTAGATGTCTTAATTCTTGTTTCCATAACTTAAATAATACTGCCAATAGTGGTTAGTCTGTACGCTATAACACGTTTAAACAATGATATTCATTAAACAGAGGAGTTTGTTTTAACAAATGTGTCAGATGAGACAAGAAAATATTGTTCTAAATTTCCATTGTATCACCAAACTTAAACTTCTGCATGAACAGCATTATTTGTCAATAATATATGCACATATACAGACCTAAAACTGTTAAAAGGCCCACTCCTGTAGGTAATAAAACCCTAAAAGCAATACTTCTACTTTATAATTGAATATTTCAATGTCTCTGCATTAGGATGGCTTGGGTATGATTTCACTTTTTTTTCGTCATTCATTAAATGGAACCTTTGCAATTAACCTCGACCTGCTCACATCTTCCCCTCTGGCAGATGACACTGGTCTGCCCCGTCTCTTCCACTTATCATATGCAACAGTCCATTCAAATATTGTGGTATTTCAGCCATACATACATAATTGAACCAAAATGAAATTAGCAAGAGGAAGACCTCATTATAGGTAAAAAGCTGCATGAAAGTGACAGTATTAGAAAGATAATGCATTTTCTTTATGTTATTTTTTACAATAGCAGAACCATAACTATTAACAGTAATATGATCAAAAGTTGATGATGTGGCATTAACATTAGCTTAAATTAATTGTTTTCAGCTCAAAAACATTTAGTAGGTTTTTTTTGTAAAGGGAAAACAGAACAATGAGCAGGGTTGGTAAAGCTTGCTCATGGGATTTTAACTGCTACCCTATATACACAAATGAATTAATTGTCAGACAATGGATACCAGGCAGAGGAACTGGGTGGCTGGGTGGTAGTAAACAATAGCCCATGTATCCATTGACTCACTACTAAAGTTTAAGTAATGAAAACAAAATTGAGCTGTTTGTGGTTGACTGTTGTGTGTACTTTCACTGTAACTTTTAAATAAAATGATGGAACCACGTCATACCTTATAATTAGTGTTTTAGTAATTCTTTAAGACTGCAGCATTATGCTCTTTTTGGCATCTTTGATCTCCATATGAACTGTATTCACTTCTGGTACCTCCCCTCTCTGCTGTTGACTGCCGGGATCGGCATTAGCTCCCCACAACCCTGAACAGGATTATGCAGATAGAGAGCACAAACAGATGGAAAATACTTAATAAAATAATGAAGCTTGACATAGTATTTGATTGTTTGGTTGTCATTGAAGGATTTTTGTATTTTACATGATGTTTCAATGTAAATTGTGCACTAATGTGATAGTAGAAGCTATAACCCACATATACTCTCAAACTCTAGTGTGTTGACTGTGTTGAATGTGTAACTAACCAATATTTTATTTATAACTCCCTGCTTTCCTCTGCTCTGCAGATTTGTTTTTGGTAAATGAAAGTAGATAGAACAGCTTGAGAGGCAGGGGCAGTTTACTTAATTATAATAAATTTGCGGCTCTTATCTGTCCTTAGTCAACCTTGGCAATTTTTACTGCACTCCTTTTACTGCTCCCTCCTCTGAGGCACAGAAAACACCCATCCTTGCGTCAAATATCTGCTTAAAACACAAGACAAAGCCTTATCTCCAGGCAGCTGTGAGCGTGTTAAGAGAGTAAATGATTCAGTTCCTCAGTGCAAGACAACTTGGCCTCTGATGCATTGAATTTCCCAGCACTAAGGAAACAGTAAATTCTCATGTAGTGAATGGATGGGTTTAAATTATGTCCTGATAATGAACAGTACTGTATATCTGGAATATTAACAAGCTAAGCATTCAAAGGCAAAGTACAATGAACCAAACTGACAGCAACAAATATAAGCAGTTTTCCTGTGGCACTTTGAGGATTTTTTTTCCCTATCAGATTAACTGCTGCTAAGCATGTTTCAAATTGTTTTATTTCATACAATGTGCAGTAAATTAAAACAAACAACAAAACATAACAAAAAAAAACCCTCAACAACAACAATAAGAATAAGAAGAAAAACAAAAACAAAAAGAATTATCCACTAGCCAGAGAAGACACTGCAAAATTGAGGTTAATTTTTATACTACTGCTGAATCAGGAAAAAAAGCCCAAGTTGACAAGCATAAATGCAGCAAGTAAAAGCTTAGATACCTGCAGCAATGCAAACAAGTAAAGGGAACAAATTAGATAACTACGGCAGACATTCAAAATTGCATGAGGTACAAACCAGAAATGCTGCTGGCACTATGAGAAAACCATGTAAAACGAGAGACATATTAACAAACACAGAGATAACACATGAACTAAGCACAAAAAGGATGCAAGGGATAACAAGGGTAGAACAAGTGATCATAGAAGTAGAGAAAAAACAGAGCTTACAGCCCAGCAGATACAGGTAAAAAAGAAAAGCAATATTTCCAAAACAAGAGTGTCCATTTTCTACTAAGCCCAGTGCTGTATCCTGTAACAATAATACCAATAAACCTGGAATCATCCATTTCCTCAGCAGTACCTGTAAAACAAGAGAATAACCATTCAAACCATCATTATTGACCTACAATCAGAAAAGGTTTCCATTCCTCAGCTGCTACTAACTTCTGTCACTGTCCCCCATCCACAGATTAACACAGTCACCATTTCCTGTCTCTGCCACAATAAAACTATTTTAAAATGTTACCCGTATTCTGGTGGAAGTATTTATGGACCCTGTGAAGCTATATACCCTTCAATATGACAGAAAGTGTAACTAATGGCATAAAAACAGAGAAATGTGAATTGGAATGCCTGAATAGAACATACAAATGTATATTTCTGTCAGTTATCAATATTTTTAGAGACAAAAACAAACATTGGTGTTCTGCTGCATTAGCTTTCAGCTCACCATGTCTTACAATAAACATGAGATTAAAACAAGCCACAAGGGCCTCGGAACTTCCTTTGAACATCACACTAAGAGCATTCACCAAGAACTCAGTGGGAATGCGGAAGACAACTCCAGTAGCTAATTGTAAAGCAAGTAATTCCAAAGCATGGAGGGTTTCACCCCAAGTATGTACACTAAAAAGATGGAGGGAGGCCAATATCTATGTGTCTTCAGGGCCACAATTCCAACTGAAACAACTAAGATCCTAGAGTATATCAATAAGATGGCTTCCAGAGATGAATTTCAAACAAGATTTTTTTTTTTTTTTACTAAATTGGTTCCAGAGTTAGACCAGAGTCTTATTTTACAATAATTATTTTGATTTAGCATTTTTTTAAGAAAAAAATGTTACCCTAAAATATATACTTTTCTCAATGAGTAAAATCTTGTTCTATGAATCTCTGCCTATTCAGTTGCTAATGTCTTTGAGTCATCTAGCTTCAACTATTCTTCCACCAATTTTCTTTTTCAGCTTTTCTGTGCAAGGTCATCTCCAGCTGTCGTTGGGCAACAGGCGTTGTATCCAATGGACAGGTCGCCTGTCCATCATTGGGCCACATGGAGACAAACAGGACAGAAAAAAATGTATACTTTCACTCACATCTCATGACAATATAGAGTTGTCATTTAGATTACAATGTATTTTTTTTTGGTCTATGGGAAGAACTCAGCCACTTGCCTCTAAAGCAGCATCAAACAAGCTAAACATGCTACATAGCTTTGCCATATACAGAAATATATGCACACATCTTTTCTTAATATATATATATATAAAATAACACAGAACAGCATATCAAGCTCAGTGTGAAGTTTAGTGTCTTGTCTTGACCAAAACACTCCAAGACGTGAAGATGCAGGCTCTCTATTCACAGCTGTGCTGTCGTCTGCATTATGTGCTTTACAGTATCAGCATACTGCAGTTAAAATGTTCTTTATATTGCGAGGATCTAAACTTTATGTTTGGTTATAAAATGTGTATAGTCACTCAAAGTCAGACAGAGTGTGGAGCTCAACAGGCCAAAGCTGAGATGTTATACATTTCTCTTTTTGTGGTTTGGCTGCCCTTATTTTAGTGTAGAATACTGAATTTTAGTGATACTTGATAAGGCCACGTGATATAATAATATCCAGTTATTACAGTTGAAGTGCAAGTACCAGGAAAATCAATAACAGAAAGTTTGGTGTATCTAATCATGCCAAAAAAATAATCACTTGAAGAATTGTAAAGAAGTGCTGACATTTCAACCCATGTTAGTTTACCAAGGCTACTTTTTTTCTGTTCTTTTGAATACACTGCAAGTAAAAACTGTTTTCATTTCTTTTTATAATTTAAAGACAGACCCACTGTCACTGCAAGACTTAAAGTTCTGCTTGCCATGATATTTTCTGATTTCATTTCCTGTTTATTGTACATACATTGCATCCTCCACTGTAACAGTCCATGAAAACTGAAACCTTCATGTTCATGTTCATTCTCTCACTAATAATGTTCCAAGACTCAACAGGGAAGGTAATTAACTGAAAAGCAGTGGTGTGCACATTTGCAGTGCCCCAAAATGATACTTTACACATCAAACAGTCCCCACCTTCATGCCAAATATTTGCATATAATTCCACAGAAAGGTACATCAATGTCAAACAGAGGTCGTCATTGTAATGTAGCATCTTTGTTTCCTCTGTTGGCTTGTTCAGGTAGCTGCACCTGAGATACACATAAAACCAAGTAGAATGGAAAGCAGGAAGGATAAAAAACAGATATCAAAGTCACAGTGGGAGGGAAGTGAGTTGCAGAAACAGATGAAACAAACATGCTGAATAAGATAGAGATCAAGGTCACCATTGCCTTACTTTGGAAGAAAAAAGTTTGAACAAGCGTAAAGTGAAGCCAGATAACCAAAAACTGAGGGAATACCTAGAGTAAAACTAAAAAAACTGATTCACAATTAAGATGTTGGTTAATTACTCACGTCAAAATAAGCTGCAATTTAAAAAAAAGTCAAAGTTTCAAAAGTTTTCAAATGTCCCATTTAATCATTCCTGAAATATGAATTGTTTTTCAGAACTCCTTAAAAACAAGACGTATGGAAACAACAAGGACTATGAACAGCAAAGAGTAACACTTCCATTCCTTTACCTGTCCAGGGTGTACCCTGCCTCATCACACAGTGACTGAAGATAGGCACCAGCTCCCCAGTGACCAGGAAAGGAAAAGTGGGTAAAGAAAATGGATGGATGGTGAAAAAAAAACAAATCCATTTTGCCCTATTTGTTCCACACGGGCAGTTTCACTTTCACTTTAAGCTGGGGTCTACCAGAGGCCTGGGAGCTTGAGGGTTCTACGCTGTGTCTTAGCTGTTCCTAGGACTGAGCTTTTCTGGACAAAGATCTCTGAGGTTGTTCCCGGGATCTTTTGGAGCCACTTGTTCAGTTTGGAGGTCACAGCACAGAATACTCCAATGACTACTGGTACCACTGAGGCCTTAACTTTCCAGAACTTCTCGATTTCCTCTTTTAGCCCTTGGTATTTCTCCAGCTTCTCGTGCCTTTTATCTGATGTTACAGTCGCTTGGGACTGCTACATCTATCACTCCAGCTCTTTTCTGTATCTTATCTATCGCCACAATGTCCAGTTGGTTAGCCATCACTTGTTTGTCAGTCTGTATCTGGAAGTCCCACATTATAATAGCCCTGCCATTCTCCACCACCATACTCAGTATAGATGTTCCTGTACATTATTCCAGCCACTTGGCTATGGGGTTCCATGTATGCTTTGCCTTACATCCTGTTATTATGTGCTGGACTGTCTAAGGTGCATCTTTACACAGCCTGCATCTTGGGTCTTGCCTGGTATGATAGACCCCAGCCTCTATTGTTCTTGTGCTGAGGGTCGGCTCTTGTGCTGCCATGATAGTGCCTCTGTGCTGTCCTTCAGTCTAGCCACTGGTAGGATATGTTGATATTTGTTGATATCAGCCACTTCTTAAATCTGCTGGTGGTACATGCTGTGCAGGGGCTTGTCTTTCCATGAGGGTTCCTCTTTCTCCTTTTCCACATTAGGTTTCTGCTGCTTGAAACATTCACTTAGCAGATCATCATTAGGGGCTTTCTTCTTGATGTACTCCAGGATCTTGGTTGTTTCATCCTGTATAGTGGTTCTGATGCTCACTAGCCCTCTGCCTCCCTCCTTTCTCTACAGTCTCAGGGTGCTGGACCTATGGTAAAACTCTTCATGCATTGTGAGGAGCTTTAATGTCTTGATGTCAGTGGCTTCTATCTTCTCCTTTGGCCAGATTATTATACCAGCAGGACATCTGATGACTGGCACCGTATATGTGTTGATGGCTTGGACTTTGTTCTTACCATTCAGCTAGCTCTTCAAGAAATGCCTTACTCTCTGTAGGTACTTGGTTGTGGCTGACTTCCTTGCAGCCTCATCCTGGTTGCCATTTGTCGGCGGTGTACCAAGGTACTTGTAGGTGTTCTGGACATCTGCAATGTTGCCTTCAGGTAGTTCAACCCCTTCAGTTGTGATCACCTTACCTATTTTGGACACCATTCAGCTGCACTTATAAAGTCTGAATAATATACCAATGTGCTTGCTGTATATCCTGGTGAGGTGGATCAGTGAGTCAATGTCTCACTCACTTTTGGCATACAGCTTGATATCACGCATCTAGAGGAGGTGACTGATGACTGTTCCACTTTGGAACTGCTATCCATAGCCACTCTTTGCAATCATCTGGCTGAGGGGGTTCAGACCCATGCAGAACATGAGTGGGGACAAAGCATCACCTTGGTAAATGCTGCATTTGATGCTGACTTGTGCAACTGGCTTTGAATTGGCCTCTAGAGTTGTTTCCACATTTCCATTGAGTTCCCGATGAAGGCTCTTTGTGTCCTGTTAATGTTATACAGTCTCAAGCTACAGTTCTGTCGACTAGTGGCTGGTGCTCGGCTCCCCTGGTTTTGGTGCCAATTCCCTTCTGTGCCTCACTCATGTATTGACCATTGTGCCTTTTCATCTTAGCCGCTATGATCCCTGATAAAAGCTTCCATGTTGTACAGAGGCAGGTGATTGGCCGGTAGTTGGAAGGAGGTCTTTCATGATCAGGACTGTCTGACCTTGGGTCAACCACTCAGGGTGGGTCCCTTGATGGCAGTTTTTAGAGTTTTGAGAATGGACAAGTTGTGGTATTTCTGTGGTGGATCCTTTTTCAGTGCACCTTTCAGTTGCTCTGACACCTGGCTGATTTCTCTCTGAAAATAATATATATATATATATATATATATAATGAAATAACCTTTAAAGAATAACCACCCATTTAGAGTAACATTGTCCCAAAATACACATTAGTAACTAGGAATTAACTTGTCTAGCATTGGCAAAACTTTGCTAACATCCACTAGGTACACTCCACTGCAAAGGAGAAAAAGTGTTATTATGTAAAATTAATTTATAGTTGCTTCTCACAAACACATACAAACTTGTTTGCTTACATTAAACAGAATAAAGTTGATAGACTAATGAACACACCAAATGAATAGGTTAATCACAACTCTGAGAAGGAGGAGGTTTAATGATTTTATTGCTAGTTGAAGCTTCACTTCAACTGTCCAGCATGCATGACCCACCAGTTTAGGTGTACGCATTATTCATACATTTTAACTCCTCACAGGGATACATTAATAATGAGCTAACTTGTGAAAGGAGTATGCAACATTCAGCACCTTGCAAATATCAATTTTCCACTTCAGGGCTACATTTACTACAGCACTGGTACCAATAGGGCGAAGAAAAAGGAGTTCAGTGGTGGAGAAAAACAATAAACCTCCAAGAAAGAGTAAAACAAGACACAAGTAGCTTTGGCCTTAACTTTATCTTGTGGACAAAATTTGAACAATCTAAATAAATCTCAAACCAAAACTGCCAGAAAAACAAGAGTGAAAACTTTTTACTTCTTTGGCCAGTTAGAAACACAGCTGTGCTACAGGATAACTTTAAAAAGTCTTGAATCGGCAGAATATCTGGTACATTAGTCCTTTTAATGTTCAGTCTTTGTACAGACCTAATAAATCATCTTTAATCACTAAAGAGCCAATGCAAGTATTTCTAATTTAATTCATAACCATGCAAATAGGCTAATTACATTACACTATAAATATTCTTTTTCCTTTTCTGAAGTGATTAATTAGGTTCCATGTCGTGCTATAGAACTAACATTGTATTACAGATTCACACATGTTCAGACTCCAAACAAATGAACATGAAAGATAACTGATGAATTATGTGCAGTCTTTGTGTGTTTGTCTCTTTGTGTGTTGAGAAAAAAGGCCACAGGCTTTTTCACAAATAATTTTTCCATTACTTATTGATTTCTTTTCTTTTTCTCTATCTAACCTAATCACCCATCTTCTCAAAACATGCAATGGATCATCCATTTCACACATTTTCTGGGTGACACACACATTTTCCAAAATCACAACTTGTGATTTTGTGATGACATTATTAAATATGTGAGACACTCTGTTCTGGTATAATGGCTGGTTAATTATCTCTGTCATGCATTCTCTACTGAGAAATATAAGAAAAGATTAATTCTGATCAGAAAGACTATCATAGGCTGTGGGTTGACCATCAGTGGGAGATTATCCAGTGAGAGCAATGTTTTAAGATTTTAGCAAGGCAGAAAAACACATTAAATAAAAAGTATGATATCTGTGGCTCTGCCTCTTTGATTTTAATACTTTAAAAACTACAAGTTAAGCAGAAACTTGTAGTGCTGTAGTGCTAAAACCATTACAGTTGTTAATCACTTGACTAGATTTTCAATAATAACTATTTTTGAAACCCTTTAAAAACTTTACAATGTTCTTTGTGTTTAATAAATATCAATCTCATTTTGTTAATATTTTTTTCTATTTTTTTTCCAAAATTGTATATTATTTTTTAAAATATAACTTACCAATCCTATTTTTAAATAAAAGGAGAAAAAAAACATTTTATACTCATTTTATACTAACATTTAAATTCATAAATAGACCCAGTGCTTGGAAGCATTTTTCAACATGCATTAATATTTTTTTCAAGCATTTCATTGAATATAGATGCTTTGACTATAATTTTATTCATCTTTTTTTTGTTGTTGACAGATAAAGCCAAAGGCACTTTTAGCCTCCGTGCTGCATGCAGAACTCACCGAAAAACTCAATGTACAAAATAAAAACTTTTCTCAGAGTGAAAGCCTGTAAATAAATAGATGATTAGAAGCTAATTTACCATATGTAATTGTTCTAAATAAAACAACTTGCAACATAAAGTAATGATTGCATCATCAGAAGTTTCAGTTCCTTCTCTGTCTACTTTAATAAGGTGTAATTCTTTCATGATCTGCTTTTCCTAACAGAAAGTATTGTATAGCTGACATTGATAAGCACCTGCACGCCTGCAGTTTCAAATCACTCTTCCTTTTTGATGTTTTACCTCAGGATACAATCACACCCAATGCTATTTGAAGTTTCTGATTACATTTCAGACTTCCAAAACTGGCTTTTGTTTTTAGTAGATGAGCTACAGCATTGTGAATTAATTTAACACTTCAGCTCCTTTCCTTTTGGCGTAATTTACATATCAAGTGTGATTCTAATCAATCTGGATACGCCTATAAGTAAGTTTGAAAAAGAAAAAAAAAACCATCAGATTTAATGGGGTATCAATTTTCCATCTTCTTGTTAATTGTAAAAAGCCTCTCACTGATAAAATGCATTATATTATACCCCGCAATACATTGTTATTTTCATGATATAGCCTATCAAAAGTACTGATCGAGACAAGAGAGCTGACTATAGAAAAAAAAGGTATGATAATCCTGTACTTTGTCAATAAAAAGTGGGGCACGCAGAGCTGCAATAACCTAATAATAAAAAGTCTAGTCTATCTCCCTTAAATGAAAGTCAACAGCAGACAAAGAAAAAAGGCCACTAAACAAACAGGCAGAGTTTAGAGGGCTGGATGAAGCTGCCCAGAGGCTCATTAAAATAGCCTTTCTCTCTTCTTCAAACCAGCTTCACTCTGAGTCACAGAAAGCCCAAACTGACAGAATATTTCATTAGAAGCCTTGAATATTTTATTTGAATGCACATCTTCAAATGCATTTTCCCTTCCTTCTCATGCATTAGGAACGGGGAGCAGCAACAATTAAACACACTCATCTGCATACCAGCAGAAGCCTTAAAGCAGTCAGAGCAATCCTGACACATGTTTTTAACAGTACTTTGTAAGAACATTAAGGGACAAAGGAATTAGTAAAAGTAATTCCCACTCTGGCTTCTGGCACAGAGGCCCATCAGCAGGTTGATCAACATACCCCACAATGCTGCTTATTACAACCATGGCTACCCGAATCTCCATCTTGTGTCCCATAGAAACCAACATCCAGCTCCCCTGGCCCATCTGCCACAGCATCACCATGGCAACCTTGCTTTTACTCAAAAAAAAGAAAAAAACCTTTCAATTTTTTTCTTTTTTTTTATATCTTGGCTTGTTTTGAATATAGTAGCTAGACGTTCATATAGTGTTGAAACATATTAGGGAAAAGCTCTAGCGCAACTTTTCTATGACAATTTTATTACATCATTTTTTTATTGTATGGCATTTTGTTGAAAAGCACTTTGTGATTTTTATTTGAGAAAGATGTTATATAAATAAACTTCACTTCTAAATTAATACATACATACATAGATAAGGATTGGAAAATAAGACAGTACTCTTAAAATAGTTTTTTACAACTGATTACTGAATTAGCATATTGCACAGCAAATATTCTTCTGAAATGTAGCAATTACTGTATTTTAGGCATTATGCTTTGTAATAACTGCTGCTTATTTATGAGATGTGCCAGCTACCTTAAAACTCAAATTCAGCATCCCAGTTTATCATTACAATGAAAACAAGGTTTTGGCAGAAACTAAACAGTTTTCACTGGTGTTTAAAATCTTGGATATAGTGGTATTATTTGCATATCATTAACTCTGTTGCTTCCACCTATTAAAAAAAGATATATATATATATATATATATATATATATTAAGGCTTTGTAAGCAAATTTGAACAAAGCAGATTTACCATACTCAGTTCACCCAATTATACAAACAAGAGAAAATGACAGTTATTCAGAAATAATCCAGATAATTTGAAAAATTGTCTTGCAAGGTCTACTCCCCATGAAACATCAAATGATGGGTCTTGAGAAAATGCAAAGAAATTAAAGTACCTTTTAAATGATTGTCAATCACATATTTAATCTTAATTATTACAAAGAAGAAATATGGTCATAAATGGATAACCAACAATATAGTGGTTGACAAGGCTCTTAGTAAAATGGCATTTTTGTAAATCTTGTGTGCTTTAACCTTGTGACTTTTGTTTTGTGGGTCAAAAGCTAAAAGGTTTGAGAAGCACTAAGCTAAAATAATTACAGCTGCACAAATAATATGTAGTTGTGACAGTCCTGATGTTTGGACTCGGGTTAACTGAGAGGCAGAAAGGCCTGGAACAGTTTACTGTGGGAAGCTTCTAACAACAAAAGCTGCATTTAAACTACATAGATAAAGGCAAAGGTCTGTGGTGGAGACATGGGAAACAACATGAAGCCCAAGCAGACATTTGCACTTGTGCTCTTCAGAAAACCTCAGACTGAAGCCCCAAGGAGAGCAATGAGACTATCGGCTGTTCATCTCTGCCAATGGGAATGAGGGAGGGGAGATTTTATGCACAATATAATTAGTGTACAGTATGCAATTAGTGCTGCATGTCCAGTACTGAGGCTTAGTACTATTGTTTTAATTATCATTTCATTAACTTTTACTACATGCACATTAAATTGTGGGAAAAATGTAAACACCGCAGTTGTTGTTACTTGGCATTTGTTGTTATTGTCCCAACAATACTGCGGGGTTGCAAATTTGACCATTCTGCACTAGCTCCGCTTGCACGTAAAACAATTCAGTTTTACAAGTCAAGCTGTTATCATCACGGAGGCATCAGAGGGCGACAAAGGTAATTAAAACAAACTAAATACAGTCATTATGTTGTTCAATATCCTAAGTGCTCCAGCATAGTGAGGTATCCACCAAGAACTTAGTATCACCAGTTTGTTATTTATCCAGTTAAAATCATCTTCTGCTTATTGGCCATATCTCTCTCACTCAGTTAATTGTCATGTTTACATACATAAAAGCCAATGCTTTTCCCAATAGACCACTGCCCCTTGAAACCAGCGAGGAGTGTACACTCATTTGTGTACAGCAACATCTGCTCTAAATTTCTTGGGTTTAGTAAAAAACCATAACAGCCGTTTGCAACAGTTGTGTCTATAGAAGCCCATTTGAGGGCATCGTGCTAAATATTGCATGCATCAGAAGTGTTATTATCGAACCGCAAATGACAGCTGGCCACAGCGTGTGAAAGTGCTGAGCATCTAGATGGTGCTTTTGGGACAGAGGCGGATCATGACATCTCTGAGCAAAGTGGAATCTGCTATCAAAGAGCTGCCTTGGAGAGGCAGCACAGAGGAAGAGGGTCTTATCATGTTCAAGCCTGAAATATTTATTTGACACAATAGCCACTTACAGTCGCTGTAGCTCAAGTGTGACAGAACAGAGAATCACAGCAAGCTGTTAATGTTTCACAGTAAAGGGTGAACCAAATGCTTTGTTTTCCCTTTTTAGCCAGTTTTCAGTGTTGTCAACAAAAAGTAGAAGATGCTTAATATTTTTGATTATTTTCAGCCATATTTTTTTCTAGCTTGATTATAATTTTCACTCAACCTGCTGTTCTATTGTAGGAACTCTCTTAACTCTCCTGAAGCCCTCAAAAGAGAGAGAGAGAGAGAGAGAGAGAGAGAGAGAGAGAGAGAGAGAGAGAGAGAGAAAGATAGAGGTAGAGAAGCCCTTGTGACTTCAGGTCAATTTGACCTGAAGGCAACAGGAGGGTTAAAGAGATGGTTCACATCCTCTGAACTGGGGTTCTGTACAAAGGTTGTGAACAAATATTATTATAGTTATGTGTTGTAGATAGCTCTTTAACGTGTCTCAGTTTGGAGAAATGAAAATTTATTTCTGACAAGTTTGAGAAACTAATAGCTAGTCCAAGATCAAATTGTCTTAACAAGTTCTAAATATACATAACAGTTCATGCGAACTCTATTTACTAAACCTTTACATCTCTGTCAGTTTTATCTTCCATGGTTTCTCTGGCAAAACAATAAGTAATATTCCTGCATAGTGTCCCAAGGTGCATCAGATGTGCTATAGCATAAAGAATTCTCTTGAAATAACCATCAAGTTTCAGCTTAAGGTGATGTGAGGATTTGGTTCAAAATAATATGATAATAAAAATAATGAAATATTGGAATTTAAACATAATGAGGCACAGTGGTCAGTGCCGGAGACTCGTAATCCTGAGGCTGTGGGGGGATGAGCCCCAGATGCGTCAGAAAGGGCATCTGTCAAAAAAAAAAAAAAAAACAATTGTGAAATCTTCTGTGCGAGTTTGTTCTCTGTGGTGACTCCTGCAGAAGGGGGCAGCCGTAAAACAAAGCAAAAAAATAAATAAAAATTGGAAACTCAAGCAAAGTTGTGTGTAGCACTATTAAAAACTTTAAGAATATTGAGATTGGAGTTGTTTTAAGATGGCAACTATTATTTGGTCTTAGCCATTAGCTTGTCATTCCAGTCAAAATAAACTCAATTTCTCCAAACTGAGGTCATTCAAAGAGCTATCTACAACGGGTTAGGTATTGATTGTTCCTTATTTTGCACAGAACCCCATTAGTAAAGGTCTGGACTATCCCTTTAAATGAATTCTGATTTACTGTAAAAAAATTGCTTTCTAGTTTAAGGGTCTAGGCTGCCTGTAATCTGACAAGTACAGGGGGAGCATTATGACCAGACAGCTGCCAGAGCCTGAATGACAAACTCAGGGATTACAGGGAGTGTATTATGGGCATTATGTTATAACGCTCCTGTGGAATATCAGAAGACATCATAAAAGATTTTTTATTGGCTTCGGCGAATTGTTACGAGGAGATAGCCACTGCTTTTTTTCCCCATGTATATAACTGCGGTTGATTGTTTCATCTGTTTTGTTTTTTAAGAGGAATGTTTCATCCTCAATAATTGGCCATTTTGTGTGGTACATTCAGGCAGCATTTTTACGAGATCCCATTGCTGCTCACTTTCGCATAGGCTACAAAAATGGCTTCACTGCTCATATTGCTTTTATGCTTGCTTCATTTATATTCACAGTATGGCCCCACTCTTTTTCAAAGTGTCTATCTTTATCACTTTATCACTGCATTGCCCATATCCATGTTCATTTATGCCTTCATAAAGCAAGCTTTTTATCTACGGCAGTGCTCATTCTCATTATTGACATCTTACAGGATGGGGTTTTGTGTGTGTGTGTGTGTGTGTGTGTGTGTGTGTGTGTGTGTGTGTGTGTGTGTGTGTGTGTTAATATGCATAGCTCGCAGGTATTATAAACAGCGACATGATACCGAAAACAGAACTGTCAAGACAATTGCTAAATTCAACGTTCTGTTACAAGACTAAAACATATAGACACCACAGTCACAGCCATTTCTATCGTCTGAGCAAATTTAAGGGAGACCTATTATGCTCCTTTTTCACAAGTTAACAATATCTCCAAGGTCTTAATAAAATACTGCTGGCGTACCTTGGTTCAAGTAAAACAGCATGACAGACCAACAGCCCTGATATAAATATGCTGTCTTTAGAGTCACTGTTTTACAACTAATTTTAAGTGGGGTGTAGGGAAACTATTGATATCTTCTCTTTGTGACCTTTGTTTTTGTGGGTGGTTGTGTATAAACAAATCATCCTAACCCTAACTCTTAAAGAGAGAGAGATAGCAGCATTATATGGGAGGCCCCTGAAGACAGAAAACATTTTTCCTCTTACATACACTATCAAACTCTCTCGCTTTCATTATCAAACTCAAACCTTTTCATATACACTATCAAACCCTCTTACACACACTGTCAAACCCTTTCATCGAAACCTGGCTGAAGTTAGTATCTGGCCTGTGGGAGGCCCACAATATGCTGAAGGATGAAAACAATTTTAAAAAAAGAATAAAATGAGCTCTAAAATTCAGGATATTCTGTGTATTTCCTATTTTTAAAAAAATCTAATACCGGGAATAGGCCAATATAATCAATTTTGCTATTTATTTTTTTAAGGTGAAATCAGTCTGAGACCTTATTATGAATATTACACAATCTGATGCAGAACCTCGACTTTTCTCACTCCTCAATCTGCAGGTCACTTGTTATTTTTGGAATGAAAAATCTTATTTTGAAGTTTAATATGTTTTTACTTGTAGCACTTGATTTTGTGCATCAGTAATGTCAAGCACAATCAAACCCTAACTTGGTTAACGACTTATGAACTTGATTCGAATGTTATTTTTATTTATAGTGCTTTCTAACGCTTGCTTTTTCAGATGTTCTCATGTTCCTACCTCATTTAACAATCCTGCACAGTGGCTCAGGCATCACAACAAATACTTTTTTATCATAAATGCAATAACTGATTATAATTCACATGTGATTGAGGACATAAAAATGAATATAAACAAACAACTGACCAACCTAAAAGTTAAAGAAAAGTAACTTTCAAGTCTGAAAAACAAAATTGCACACCGATACTCTGCATATGAATACAAATTAAATGCTACACTTGTTTCAATTAATAATAAAGGCAGAATATAAACTCCTAAAGCTGAAATACAGATGTTTCATTGAGAAAAATTACATTTTCCCTCAGACATCAGGCTTGACAGCTGTGAGGCCTAATAACAATAATACATTATTATTATTATTGACAACAACAATTTGTTTATTCGTAGCAATGAACACTGGTTCTTGTAGAATCTGTCAAAATAAAATAAAATTCTGGCTCCTGGGTAAAATCCCACCCCCACCACCAAAAAAATAAAGAAAATAAAAAAACTACAAGTAATTCACCTTTCTTTAAGGGTCACAATAGAGTAGAAAGGAGAACACCACATTAACTTTATTTAACTTCTGTATTCCAAAACTATTCATATCAAATGTGGGTACAGGCACATGGGGAGCATTTCTTGTGCATGTGGGGTTTCCTGTAAATAATAAACAAAAAAGCAAATATAAATAAACTGTCCCAGTGTGTTCTATGTACTGCACATTATGGGGACACAAGAATCTACCTTTAGCTCTGCTAATAAAGCAAGTAAAAGCTCTGTTTATTCACGCAGTTGTTCTTTATGATCTTTTCTACATTCACTATAACTTTCAAGTGATTTTATAGGTTTATAGGTGAGCAGATAGTTTTCTAGAGCGAGCTAGATGTGCTTATTTTTAAAAAAAAATAAAATATTCCACAACTATTTTAACTCCTGCAGTTTTCGTCCTGTCAGGATGATATGGTATCAAATTAAAGGTATTTCCGAGCTCTATCCAGTGGTGCCAAATGTATTCAGTTTGTTCAAACTTAATTTTATTTTTTGTCCCACTGCTACATATACTCACCTCTTTCTTTTTAAACCTCCAACCTGCAGCCTTAAGATTACAAGACCACGACACTGAGCCCTGGGTTTGATAGTGTACGTGAGAGGAAGAAGGGTTTTTGTCCTAAGGGGCCCCTCATAGTATTCAGCCTTACAGCAATAACCAATCAAGCTCAGACTTGCACTAAAAATACATGAATTACAATAATTTTATTCTCAGATGCTTTCATTACTTTTGGCTGTAGCTTATTCTGGGACTGAAAGGATCCTCAGGCACAATCCTGTTTCAAGTCATAAGATAACTAATATGACAAAAAAAATGAATAATTTATTATAGTATTTTTTTTAAATTGCTGTCAGTCTTGTATTTTTATTTTCCAGATCATGTAAAGTAAACATTTTTTAATCATTCAAGATTAAATACATGATCATAAAGGGGCATCTATCTAAAGGGACAACCAGTGCATTTTTCTAATTAATAAAACTGAGCTGAGACTTACCATTTTCATACACGATCGCAATATTAGAAGTCTCAGTATGAAAATGAACATATAAAGGAACGTGTAAATAATTATCTTTTAAATGGGTATTTTTACAGCACAGCATAATCTAGGGCCTTATTTAAAACAGATGATGTTATTTATTGCCATAAATTCATGCCAAAGGCGTTCATGAAACCTTTAGTACATTATATTATCAAGAAACACACAGCAGTCCAATCTGTGGACATGCAAAAGAAGATAAGTTCAAAACATTTACTTCATTTGGGAGAATTTGGGAGATTTTCCCTAGCAGCCACTGTAGGCAAGTTTCAGTGTTGGCAGTGAAATGACCTGGATTCCAGTCCACTGGGAAGAAAATGGGAATGTAGGATAACACAGTGCACGAGGAACCTCAGCACAGATTGGCTTTAACATATGCACCAATTACAGTGAGCACAGCATGCATCCTTTTCCAAACACTGCTGAATGCACCATACACCCCCTGAGAAAACATCTGCCTCTGTAGACTGATCCCAGCTCTACTCCCATGTTTACGCACATATTATTCAGCTACACACAAGCACGCACACACATACACACACACACAAATCCAACACATAAATTAAACATAACAGTTTTTAGTAAATGATAAAGGCTATATTCCTTTTTTTTTTAATCGAAATAGACTAGTAATCTAGAACCCCTGTGGTATTAAGCTAAAGTTCAACAACTGTTCAATGAAAAATTACCTCCTAAAGCACAATGTAAAACAAAAATGATTTCACCTTTTTTTGTTTGTTTTATACAAAAGAACGGCCTATTTTTTCTGAATTAATTTGCATCTGAAACTTTTTTCTCAAGATTTTTGATGAAATGAAACTTGGTCTAGAAGCATCCAAGGTACAGGTTAAACAAAGTTTAAGTAAATTAAACTATATGCTAATTTAACTAATGAAATAACAAATGAAATCCCTCCCTCATTATATTGATCACAATGGCAAAAATTACAAAGCAAGCTTATCAAACTGTTCCCGTGTACAGATTCAGGTTCAGATTATTCAAGACTTTTCAGAAATATACATATAAAAAATTAAAGTTAGCTTAAACAAATCTCCTGTCTTTGTGTAATAGGAGGTTTTCTAACGCTTTAGTCACACCTATGTATTTTACATATTTTTAATTTTCAGCTAGATACAAAGCCATATTAGTTATACAGTAAATTGTGATGGCCCTCTTCTGTTTAATAGGGCACATTGTTCATGTTTTCTGACATTCTTGCTATCTTGCAGGTTGTGATGGTACTCTGGGAGCGCCTGCCCTGGTCCCTCCGGAGTGTTTAAAATCAGTTGATGGAGTCGTCCCTGAGGCTTCTTTCCCCTCCTGTCGCTGCTGGCACCACATTTATTAGTTAGCCTTAGACCCCTGGTGGTTTTTGCTCTTACATTTAATATCTTAGCTACACCATTTTGACAGTCATTCATCTGATGGCACACTGATGATACTGATTTACTCACCCCATAATGTTAATTTTTTTGTTAGTTTTTTTACATACATGTCTTCAAAATGCATTGGACAAACTGTTTGGTAAACATGTGCAGGATATACATCTAATGGCCTGAATTCTATTCTTAAACGCTTGTCATAAGTAGCAGAATCAGGGACTTCAGCGATGGCAAATTTGTAGGGGGCTGAGAAACAAAGTGAGTTCTGCAACTTAAAGACATGTAGGCATCCTCCATAGCAAAGGAACACCTCTTCACAACATCCAGCCAAGAGAAGAGCTGTCAGAAGGAGGTAGACGTGTCATTACCCAAGTCTTTTATGACAAGATTTTTTTTAAGAGCCAACACAGAAGGGCCATCACAAGGTGAAAACCACTCATAAGCCTCATAAAAAGAAAGGCCAGAATAGACTTCAAAAGAAGCGAGACAATTCTTGAAGTAGTTTTCTTTGGAGAATCAGCTTGTATTCGACTGACATGAAGAAAATAAAGAAGGATGTAGGTTCTAAAATATGTGGATACATACCTGGGCCTTCCCAAAAGACCTCACATTTTTTTATTTTTTGGTTTGTTTGTTTTTGTCCTAGTGACATTGTCTTTGGATAATCAACATAATAATTCATGTTGTGGGAATGGTTTATCAAACAATACAATAAATTCCTTAAACAGTCACTATTTTACTTTTGCAACAGATTTTAATGTAACCTAAGTCCATAAATATTGTGCTGTGTGCATGAACTGTGAAAACATGAAGCGATGTCAGTGTTGCCTAAAGCATAAAGATGACATCTACAAAAAGACAGCCTTTTCTTCAGTAACATAATTGTGCTGCTGCTCATTTGTATTGTTGCCGCTGAAGCACATGTGCTTTTGGACTTAGTACTTCCCACACAACAACTGCTGTCTCTAAGGAGAAAATTAGATTGGCTGTTATTGAGGCCCACAGCGGTGCAGGAGGATTGCAATCTGTTGCGATATTCATGCAATTTTTTACAGCTTTCATGTTTTTTTTTCCTGCCATGAACTTAAACCTACCTTCTGTACTTCGTGCTAAATGAATAATTACGTGCTTTAACTACTGTAAATATTTGTGCTGACCACACTACCGCGGGTTGTCTCATCTAAAAATTTTATGCCCTGTATGCGAGTAAGCAAACAGAGCATGGTGCGAATGTGGATGATGGTGTTCCACAATGCCTTACTATCAAATTTATGTTATATCAGGCACTGTAACCTTATTTCTATGAAAACAGACTTCACTATCCCCTACACAGACCAACCCAACCAGAATGAGCAACTATTTGTTGCCAACCAAAACTATGCAAGGCTGTCAAAATCCTCCTCGGCATTCATGACTCAACAGTGACTATGTAGGTCAGCACTCTTTGACAGGTTCTATATGCTTGGAGGGTGTAGCTGCATACTGCAGAGGCAGCTTGTGCACTGACACATGGAGAAACTGACACACACACTCGCGCACACTCAACCTCACTCAACAAAATTAAGACGAAACACAGGCGCACAGTCGGGACAGGTACCGAGCATAGAAGTATGGGAAATATTGGATCCTCCTTTCAGGATAATAAAAAAGGTAAAGACAAAATAAATAAATAAACATTTGGTTGATGATACCCCTACTTTGAAAAGTGCTCTTTAACACAAAGAAGAAGAAAATGGAGGACCAGTTTAATGCTGATGTAAAGATTTATAAGTCAGCACAACAGAATTCAGAGCAGCACGTTACCGTAATGACCCAATAAAACTTTTGCTCTTGTTGCTGTTGTTGCTAAAAAATAACAAATAATCATCATAAGCCACTGTGATCAAAATAACTAATATTCTTTGCAGCTCTTAGAATTTGTGAAAATGTTATTTTAAGTCACTGCTGCAAACTTTAGTCAGGAGCGGCAAACGTGCATCTGCTTCATAATTTGACCTGAACGAGAAATGTATAAAAAAATGACTCTCAGTCTCATTATCGCCTGTTGCTGAAGGCAAAGGAGATGTTTATGCCGATGTCAGTGTCTGTGTGTGTGTGTGTTTCTCTGTCTGCAGCATTAGCAAAATATCTCATGAGCCAGTGGACAGATTTTATGAAACTCTCAGAAGGTAATCTTCAGATATGCATCAACCGATTAACTTTAGACGTCAACACCATTCAAAATGGCCACCACAGCTATTTAACCTTAGCAAACACAAGAATGATTATAACTCAGTCAGTTTTACAGATATTGAGTTAAAATGTCTGTGGTCGTAGCTGAGAGTTTTCCTCAACTCATACTTTATATGCTAACAGATCTTACAAGGTGTCACAATATCACATGAGATTCCACATGACGTCATACAGAAAGTTTAATCCAGTTGGCTATAACTTCATCGCTCCTCAGAATAAGATGATTTTAGCATGAGAGATGGTGGGCAATATGCATTCCTTCAAAGAGTTTTAGGCCTTTAATTACATTCATGTTGTTATTGTAGTTAATGGGAAGTAAGTCTGACATTATTGCACTTATTATTGTTAGATTGTAAGTTCGGTTCAAAATTAGAAAACAAAAAAAAGTGCTTTTCTTTTTTTTGTTTTCTTTTAGAATTTAAATATTAATGTTATTGTCATGTTTTATCTCAAAATACTGATTTTTTTTTCCCACTAAAGTTTCTGTGGCGGGCGGTGCATTTCACACTAAGGCCTTCAGTGATGTCCACCAGTCAATAAATACCTTTCATTATGCCATCATTTATAACACCAGGATTGGAGAGTAGTTAGAAACACACTTAAGCAGTACTTGGCATTGCATCACCTCAGTTGTGTACAAAATGGGCTAATATCCGGCGGCGCATTTTAAAAAAACAACAAACCCCTACTACTGTAAAAACTAAAAAAAAAAAAAAAAAAAAAAAAAAAAAAAAAAAAAAAAAAAAAAAAAAAAATAAATTGTTTGCACTCACCAAAACGGCTGTTTCCCCCAAAACACTTATTTCAACACCAAATCCATTCTCGGGGTTGGCCGTCCTCCTCTAACGAGATCTAGCTTCTCTTGAAAAGTTCGTCTTGAAAACAGCCTTACAGCAACCAAATCAACGTGTTGCTCTCCTTCGGCCATTGTGGGTTAAAAAAGTTTTAAACCGGTAACAGTTCCGGGTGTGACTCTGTTGATCTGCATAGCACCGCCGCGGCTCAAACTAGTAAGTATCCATATCCAAACACAGGACGCGTAAATATCACGTTCAACGTGAGGCCAGCTGACACAACTCGTGATCTGATTGGCTATCGCAACTGTCTATCAACCGTGTTGGACCGTTCACTTACAGCGCACAGACGCCAGCACTGTTAATTCCACGCAGATTTCATACAGCCTCTGCCAACATAAAATAGCTGAATTCTGATTGGATAAAAACTCTAACCTAAAAACAACAGCACTGGAAGGAGCTTAATATGACACCAAGAAAATATTAATAATTTTAGATATCTAGGAAAGTAAATTAAAAATTAAATTACCCTTTATCATAATTATGATGATTCTTGGTTATGTTAGGCCAGCAGAAAAGGCCTTGCTGGCCCACCACTGCTCTGTACACTTTGAAAATACTGTGTTAAAGTTATCACCAGGATCTCATATTGACCTACACGTAATGCATCACACAGCTCGCTTTATTTTACTTTATCACTAGAAGAAAGTGAAGATTTGGAAACCAAAAATGACCCAAAACATTAAAAAAAAAATAATAAATAGATAACTCAAGGCAAATTAATTAACAAACTGACTCTTATTTTAGAGGCTCTGTGGGTTTTCCTGAACATGAACATCACACAGGGGTTAATGGTTTTTAGCCTTAACGGTGTTTATTATGATTATTTGATCTCTTTCTCAGCAGATTCACACAAATTCTGAATCACCAACTAAATAAACATCAGTTGTGTCCAAATTTTCCTGCTTCACATGAACTATGGCTACTTATGATGTACTGCGACAAACTGTGGATTATTATTTTTAACCAAAGGACATGAAAAGGAATACAGCAGGTGAACAACGCCAGTGGCCAGTGGGAAAGTATTTATGTTCCTCTGATCAGAAACTGTGCTTAATGTGACTTCAGGAAATTCTAGTTACTTTATTTTGGGGAACTCTATCTCTAATTCAGTGTCTGCATTTCATTTAATCCACTCATAGCAATAAACAAGTTTTCTATGCTATAATTTGCCTACTCTTCTGGTTAATGGTGTTCTGTTTAGCTCCCACAAGCAAATCATGCACACCCTCAGTAAGGCTCCTAAGGATTGGTAGGTTCATAAATCTAAAGGGAATTATCTTGCATGAGAACGAGTCAGAATGCCATAAGGCAGGAGCTCTTAACTAGTGCCTTGTGGGTCCTTGCTTATCATCAGCAGCATTTTTTGTGTTGCAAATATTCCCACAACAGCCTTTGATGTAATTACTTTCCAAACAGCTCCCCTCTAGCCAATATTCTGTTCTAAATTCATGGCTTGGCTTGTTTGCAACGTCACTGGAACGCACATTTTTCATTTGTTGCCCATAGAGAACAAACGTGTGGCACTTCAACTGACACGAGGAAGAGCACCAAGTCATAATCAGTACCACTGTATGACCAAATGTAAACAGACGATTCAGACTCCCGCGGGTGCACCAGGAAACAACCACTCATAAATTTTTTTTAAAAAGTGTTGTCACTATGTCTAAACTTAGTAAGAAAGCAATGAAAATCAGAGTAAGGATGGAGCTCAGAGAAATGGGAGCAGACTAACCAACCAACCTGCAGTGCACTTTATTATCAGGAAAGACACAAACTCAAGACAGTCCAGCAGATTGTACAGTTCTTGTAACTTTCTGAAAACTATGTTTACTGTCATATATCTTTTTTTTTTGATCTTCTACTTCTTCAAAATGTTTACAATAAAAAAAGTTCTATTCTAAGTTGTCGTCATACCCGAGGCCAATTCATATCTGCCGGGGGAAGGCAGCTGATTGGCTCGTTGAACCAGTGGGTTTTCTCCACAAACGGACATCTTGGAGCCTGGCAAGATAGATTGTCTTGTGTTTGAGATCTCAAGAATCCAGCGTTCTCTCAAGACAAGAGAACTGAAGACAAGTAAAATAAATTTCCAGGTCAGTGTGCCAGTTTGATTAAACGACAGACACACACAACCACACGCACGTGCATCCACATACACACACATTTCCACAGAGACAGAATTTTGAATGTCTTTCAGCAGCCAACTAATCAGCCAAAATTAACAAGAGCTTGTCAACTTTACCCTCCAACTCAGAGGGAAGAGACTCAACATCTGTTGTGCCTTTCAGAGTGAAGATTAATTTAGTTGTAGATAATTCCAGGTTTCACCAGCTGTTTAAGACCTTAAAGCCAAGGTTATTACAAACTTCACTTGAAATGCCAAAGCCCTGTTCTTTACAAGTAAACCAGAGCTCAGATAAAAGACTAAAGCTTGTCCAGAGTGACAGATTTGTGTTCTAAGAAATTTTTGTAGTGTCTTTTTTGAGGGCTCTGTCCAGCAAAGGATGCCCTCACTGTTTAAAGTCTTTCTATGTTACAAATAGTGACATCATGAAATGTTTAGCTGACCCAAAAATGGGCCAGTAGTGAATTGTCAGATCATTGTTGTTCTTCTCTATCTGATCTGTCATTTTCTTACATTAGTTATCACCTTGTCTAGTCTTGTTTGCCTTACTACTGTAGTATCCTCAGTTTTTAGGGTTTTTTTTTTATTCATTTATTCTGATCTCCATAAACTGTCTGCTTCCATGTTCTGCATTTTGGGTCATTGACCAACTTCTCCACCATTGGAATGTACCTTATTTATTGAAGTATGTTAAACCTAGACTACACAATCCATATTAAGCTCTGAATCCAAATAACTTTTGATTTTAAACATATATGATCCATCTTAACAGGACATATAATCAAATTACACCAAAAGAGTTTGTTACATCTTATAAAGTGTAAGTATAATTGATAAAAGATCACCAAAATAAGGTTATGAAAAGAAAATGACCTTAAACTAGATCTCTGTCAGTTCTTTCACCAAATATTACCATTTTTTAAAGACTCTTTGAAATATGCTTCAAAGGACCCAGACATATTCAGGATGAGGCCAAAAGGGGACATCTCTGCTCGTGTAACTTGACAAATTGGGCTTCTAAGTTTCTATTTATATCTTTCTCATCTCACAGGGAGGGCAGAATCTTCCCAATTCCCTTGCTGTTTGCCAGAGGCTTAGAGTGACATATTGTTAATCTGGTTATTATGCAATTTATCAGCGTTCTCTATTTTACAGCGGTGTATGGATATTATGCAAGTTTCTTATGAGCCCAACTGCAATAACACTGCAAGGAGCTAATGAGCATACACTACCACTGTGGTAATACATCTCAAGTCACTTCAGGGTACTCTTGTCGCAACAACTTGTTAGGATAAGTCACTCCATTAAACTAACCAATTTTTTCTTCTTTTCTTTTTTTTTTTTTTTTGCTAATGATAGAGACAGCTTCTGTGGCTTGAACCAATGGGTTGTGACCAAAACAAGAGGAGGAGAACTCAGCAGATATCTTTCACAATAGACGCTTCAGGAAAAATGTGCTGCAGACCAAAAGCCTCACACATCTGGTACCTGAATTGATGCTAGGGAAGTAAGCATTTCAGCAGGAATTCATTATTGCCTCTGGCATTTTTCAGTATATGAGCTATGCCACAGCCATCAGAGGAAGCTGTTTCTGTAATGTGAGTGTGGCTTGATACTGATGACAAATTGCAAAGAGCCCGAAGCAAACATCAACTTGAACTTACAATGGTCATCCTTTTTTAACAAGTGCCTGCGTTTTTGCTCCATCAGCTAATTAAGGGTGCCCTGTCATTAAAAATGCTTAAATCAGACCTTAATGTGACTCAACAGTCTTGGTGAGACACTGGGTGGGAAAAATGTGGTCCTCTGATTTAATGGGCCCTGAACTGAAGGGGATATACGTCTTGATAATGATAGTCAAGTACAGAGTATTGATCACCATTCCCTCTGGTGTCTGTGTGGGTGAAAGCAGTCAGGATGGAAAATGAGCTGGGATTTCTCAACTTTGTAGAGCAAGCTTAAATGGAGGCGAGCTGGTCAACATAACTTGACTAATGTGTTTGTATAAGACCACTCTGGTTCACTTTGTCAATTCTGCAAGTTGCTTAGTCATTTTTCTGTCTGGCAACAAATGCTGAAAAAAAAGAGAAGAAACTTCAGAGAAAAGCAAAAGAAAATCTGTTTGTTTGCCATCTACCCATTTGCTGCCATTTATATGTGGTCGGGTTGCAGAGGCAGCAGGTTCAGGAGGGAAATCTAGACATCCCTCTCCCTAGTGACACTCTCCAGCACCTCCTGGGAGATCCTAAGGTGTTTCCAGGCAAAAGAGGATCCGTAATCCCCATGTTGAGTTCTGGGTCTGCCCTTGGGACTTCCCTGGGAAACCACCAAAGGAATGCACCCTGGAGGCATCTTAATCAGATGCCAGAAACATTTTAACTGCCTCTTTTTGATGCGGAGGAACAGCAGCTCTACTTCAAGCACCTCCTGGAGGACAAAACTCCTCTCCTTATCTCTAAGGTTGAGTAATAATAACAACAGAAATCCATCTCCCCACTGACCCACCACCAGCAGGTAGAGCCATCAAGGTCAAGTGCAATGTAAGCCTGGTGGCAGTGGAGGATCAGATCCTGGGCGTGCCAATATCTGGTGGCACAAACTGGCTCTAGAGATGTTATTTGTTCTCTTTTAATAATAGTTATGTTTTAGTTAAAGAAAAAAATACAAAACAACTATGACTAAATTTTTCAAAAGACATAGCAAGACACAAAGGATGTTTTTTGATAGATAGTTCTTAAACAATTATGTATCTCTTTTAGTTCTAAAATGATGGACATTCATATACTGCAACAGTGTTTTATGAGTTGTCTCTTCAATGTGTAGCCCAACTCTGCACGACACACAGTTCCCTTCCCTGTCAGCTTTCCTCCATGAAAGCCCTAAATGCTCGCAGAAGCTGCTTCGGGAAATTGCTAAACAGAGTTGTCTCTAATTACACGATAACAGCAACAAAAGTTTGACAGTCAGTAGTTTGGCATTTTGTGCTCCTGTCATTACTATAAAGAAGCATTAAATATTTATCATATATGAGCCTGAGGGGGAGAGATCATTTTGCTCAACTGTGTCATTAAGATTTTGGTTAATTATCATGGCCCATTGGGTTCGGCACCTTCTCCAATGTGTTGCTATCCTCTGTCCATTATCCACTCTGTAATTATCAGCACACACTGTGTAGCCACCCCACAGCACTTTCTCTTAGAAACATGTTTATAATTACCTCAAGATGTTGATTTGTCAGTTGCTGTTAATGGAAATTTTCTCTTCGTTTGCTTGGTGTTAAAATCAAAAAGCCTTTATAGAGACACTTGGGAGTGCTATCCACAATTACCTGTTCACCGACTGTGTTTTCAGAATGCCTCTTTTACCGTACTTTTTTTCCTGACACAAGCCTCAAAATTAAAAGTCCTATAATAAAATCCCATCCTGGTGAGATGTCAGAGAAAATTGCATCTTTGGGGGGAGGGGGAGGGGGAGGGGGGATCCATTATCTATTATGGGTCTACATTATTCACACTTTGCGAAAAATATGTAAAAATGTAAAGAACAGTGTCAGAAAAATAATCAATTTTTCGAGCACAATATTCACAGACACACTGAAGAGAAACAGACAACCTCATAAGAGGAGGGACATAACAAACCCCAAGTTTTACAAAGCCCACATACAAATAAATAAATAATTCGAAATAGGACCTCCCCACCTCCAACACAACCCTCCCTTTTTAATGTGGACAGTTACTCATAAAACTGACCTGTCAGGATAATTGATTTTTTATGAGGCTCTGGATGCCACAGTGAAAAGAAGAAAAAAAATCCTTATACTGAAATAATATATTACTTAAGTGACCAACAAAGCACCTGTAAAAATGAGATGGATACACTTAATTATTTAAAAATGTAGAATAAATGACATCATAATGATCTACATGGAGGGTATTTCTGTTTGGGGTGTGTTGCATTAACAGGACTCACTTGGTTCAAGCAGCTGTCAAAGGTTCTGCCAAACCACCACCAAAAACCTGAAGGAAAGACAGTAATACTGGCTGAGTGTTGACATTAAAATTTCCTTAATATTTCTCCACTGCTTTCGATCTATTCCTAAGTGACATGTTTGGGTTGACAAGTAGTATACTTAGGCTAGCATACTCATCAACAACATAGGGAAGTAACAGTTTACAGATACAAGAAGAGACATAATTTCACCTTGCAGGGCAATTATGTTCACTCTGTACTTCAATATATGATGCCTTAGTTGGCCAATAATATACAAACACTTTCACTTGCCTTTTACTAATGATAACTACTAATGCTAATGAACCTCTCTAATTAATCATCAGAGAACAGTTTCCATTCACACTAATTAATTACCCCAACAAATTAACAGGGAGACATATGTGTGTATGTTCTTTATTTGGGTTTTCTTTTTTTTATTATATCCAGTTAAGGTTGCAATCAAGATAACCGTACAAAAAAAAAAAAAGTGGGTTCAGTCATTTTAAATTAGAACATTTAATTAAAATTGTCAGCCACGATGGTGTCTCTGCACGTGTTCATTTGTCTGTACTATTAGCAAAATATCTCATGAACCACTGAACAAATGTGAATAAAAGTCTCAAAAAGTAGTCATTGGATGAACATCTACAACATCTACAACATTTGGCGTATCAATCCCTTTCAAGATTTCCACTACAGCTAAGCGACCTTAGCACAAAAATGGCTATAGCTTAGCCAGTCTTACATATATTGAGCTAAAATTTATTGTGGAAGTAGCTGAGAGTTATCCTCAACAGATGTCTCATGTGTGACACTCAACATTGAAAAAGATTCTATAAATTATACCTTTTTTGACATTCCTGAAGTCGCTAGTGCAGCAGATTTTTTATCTGACATGGTTTTTGTTTTGTTTTTTTGTCAATAATATCAGCTCTCAGGAGATAAATGTACTATGTATGAATGTCACAAAAAACACTGGTCTTTCAGAATCCAAGGGTTTTAGCCCTGCCAGTTATTTATATACATAAGGGTGGAATTAAACATATATATATATATATGTGTGTGTGTGTGTGTGTGTGTGTGTGTGTGAGCAAACTGCATTAGCACAGCGCAATACTATTTCGTCTGCAGCACAGTTTGAGGCACACATCTCCCTTTGTGAGGGCTTTGCATATTAGACAGTTCAACAAAATTTGTTTTGCTCCTGATTGACAAAAGCCACACAATCCTTTGGTGACCCACAACCTTGTTGTACTTTAGACTCTGCTGCTACATATTGGGTTTGTGTTTGTTACAAATGTATAATATAACCTAAAGTCTAAACCGGGATAGCAATGATTGTAACTATTTTAAAGATATTTTAAAATATCAGAGTGTGCCTAATATGTTTTGCAATATATTCCTTTCACAGAGTTTACTGACCTTAAATCCATAAGTTTTACTTGTTCAAACAGCTGCACAGAAAATATCTGGCCAAGGCAAAGCTATAAATCCTGGGCCCAGTGAGAGTGCTCTGAAGCCTGGCGCTATGGATGTCAGGATTTGGGTTTTTGGTTTTCAGTTAGTTGCTTTATGTTTCAGTTGGTGTTTATTATTTTCTGTTATCTTGTAGTTTGGTTCGTGTTTTCTTCTACTCTTGTCTCATGTGTCTGTGTTTGTTTTCATTTTCATTCCCCCAGCTTAGTCATCTGGTTACCTGTCACTCCCATCTCCACCTGTGAGCAATATTAATCATGTCACCTGTCTCCACTTACCAGATTACCCTCAGCACTTTAATACCCGGTCATTTCTCCCACTAGTCATTGGATCATTGTTTGTTGTTTGCCTTCGCTCCCTGTGTTTCCTTGTTGCCTTACCTTGTTATGTATTTGGATTTTTGTTAAGTTTTAGTTGCTGCCACGTCAGCTTTTGTTTTGCTTATTTTTCGTTATTTATTAAATTAGTTTTTTACTTTCCGTATGAGTCTGCGTTCTGGGTTCGCCTCTGCCTCCACCGCTCCTGACAAGAACGGGCATGACAAAACAAAATAATCTACCAACTCTGAAAGGAGTGCATATCACTCACAGTCTTGTTTGCTAAAAATAAAAAATCCCTTATGTGATCCCTATGCTGAAAAGGACTCTTAGCTGCTAAAACACCAAAGACATTATAACTGAATATTTGTAAAATTAATTAAGTTGTGGTCATTTTAGTGTTTGCTAAGTTTGAGTAGCTGTGGCAACTAACTTGAATCTGGTTGACTCCAAAAGTTAATCAGGTGTAGATGTACATCCAATGATTTGATTCCTTAACAAAACTTAGAGTTTCCTTAACCCTAATACCAAAGTTTTAAGCAAATATCTAATGGAAATGACTCTTAGCTACTACCTCACCAAATTGTAGCTCAATATCTGTAGTGGACATCTTGAGTTGGGTTGACTCCAAAGTTAATCAATTGCAGATGTACAGGAATTAATTACTTTTATTAAAATCAGTCCAGTGGTTGAGATATTTTGCTAACAGCCAGATAGGGTTGACTCAAAGTTAATACCAACGTTTTAAGCAAAAATATTGCATAATGTGTGGTGCCCAGAGTATGTGATGAGAATTACCCTCCGCTACGACTACACAAAAACTCTTTAAAATTGACTGAGTTATAGCCATTTTTGTGTTTGTTGAGGTTAATTAGCTGCAGCAGCCATCTCGAGATGGCCGTCTCCAAAACCTAATCAGTTGTAGACCTGTTGATTACATTCAGAGATGCATTAAAATCCCACAAGTGGCTCAAGAGATATCTTGCTATAAGACACACACATACACAGGCATATACTGAGGCATTCTGTGTTTCTACTTCCTGTTTGCACTTGTCTGTTTCCTGATTGGTCAGCTGCCTAATCGTCACCAGTTGCAGCAGAGCTGGATCAGTAGCTCTCGGGGCTCTTAAGGCTGTTTGGAGGATCAGATCGGTGCTGAAGCATCGCTTACTCCTGGGTAAAAGCATCTCAGCCACACAGAGTTCTTGTTACTTGAGTTCTACTAACCTGTTTACCTTTTTGTGTGTTCAGAGTTTTGCCCTGTGAATGATCCACGCTTCCAGTCTTTCAAAGGACCTATCTGAGAGCCACTCACCCGACCCGATCTGTGCTGTTGCCTGTCTGCCTCTGTCCCATTCAGGAACCGACCTACCTGTGTATATACTCACTTGTAAATACTCGCCACTGGAACCTGGATCCTCACCTCTGTGCTGACCCTTCCTCACCTAGCCATAAGAAAGACCTCTCAAGTCCTTATTCGTATAACTACCACCCAGTAGACTCACCATTACTCCTCCTTTCCAAATCCGGACCTTCACCATACCATTGTAAAAAAAATGACTTACCTTTATCTCAGTCTCCTGTGTCTGTCTGTCGCAGAGTTGCTCACCTTTGACAATTTTGGTAAACCTGATATATACTATACCTTACCCCCCACCTTTCATAGGATTGATAAATGTTACAAGAAGTTTGAATCCTGGAGAAGTCAGCTCAAATCAAGAGCGTAAATGTTGGTGCAGAAATGTGAAAGCACTGAAAGAAGCAGGAAAGTCTCCTGTCCATGCTGCTTCTGCTGTGGAGCATGTCAGCATGTTTTCTTGGAAGTGGCTGGTGGCTCGCTGCNTCCGGTGTCTCTGTGGGGGTCGGCAGGGACGACGCTCCACCATCCCGTTTCTCTGTGGGGGTCGGCCGTGACTGTGTTCTGCTTCGCTGAGGGTCCAGGGGGACGCCTCGCTCCGTTCTTCCCCGCCGAGGGTCCAGGGGGACGCCTCGCTCCATTCTTCTCCGCCGAGGGTCCGGATGGACGCCTCGCTCCGTTCTGCTCCGCCGAGGGTCCAGATGGACGCCTCGCTCCGCTCTGCTCCGCCGAGGGTCCATGGGGACGCCTCGCTCCGCTCCGCTCCACTGAGGGTCCAGGGGGAGGCTTCGCTACGTTCCACTCCACCAAGGGACTGGAGGGACGCTACGCTCTCCTCTTCGCCACCGAGGGTCCAGACCGTCGAGGATGCGGTCGCCTCAGCGCTGCTCCACCGAGGGTCGGCGCTTGGCTCGGCTCAGTCACGTCGAGAGGTTCGCGCTGCGCCCTGTCAGCCCGGCTCTCGCCCGCTTGGTCCACGTCAGCCCGGCTCTCGCCTGCTTGGTCCACGTCAGGCCGGCTCTCGCCTGCTTGGTCCACGTCAGGCCGGCTCTCGCCTGCTTGGTCCACGTCAGCCGGGCTCTCGCCTGTTGCGCCTGGGTGGCCCGCCTGAACTCTTGCTCCGCCGAGGACGGCGCCCGGGTCGTCCGCCTGAACCCTTGCCCCTCCGAGGACGGCGCCCGGGCCGCCCTCCTGAACTCTGGCTCCGCCGAGGACGGCGCCCGGGCCGTCCCCCAGAACTCTTGCTCCGCCGTGGACGGCGCCCAGGCCGTCCCCCAGAACTCTTGCGTCCCCCAGAACTCTTGCCCCGCCGAGGACGGCGTCCGGGTCGCCCTCCTGAACTCTTGCTCCGCCGAGGACGGCGCCCGGGCCGTCCCCCAGAACTCTTGC